>NW_024096906.1:0-270000 GCF_016545835.1 Crotalus tigris
CCCCTGGATTACATTGATGGTTACCTGGTGGGGAATAACAGAGAAATTACAACCACAGAAGATGCTGGTTTGTTCATTTGATTAAATGCATTTGTAAAATGAAGTGTGGTTGTGGATTTGGCAGCAACAGGATCACTTTTGTATTGTGTGTGTCTCTCTGTGTGTGTGTGTTTCTACTCTGTTTCTATCCCCAGTTTATCAAGTTTCTCTAATTGCTCTGATAAATGTCTCCCTCCTGTTGAGAAGTTGGAGACTCCAGTGGAAGGTCCTTGGTCTTGTCTGAACAGGAGAAAAGTTTTTTCATTTCTTTCTTTTTTAAAAAAAAAAATATCTCATTTTATCTCCATCTGAGCTGATTTTCAGAAATGACCAGAAGTTGATTAACCTTCTGTTTATGTCATTGAAGGTTGAATTCACTTTCAGCTACTTCGGCGAGATATCTGAAGGATTTCTAAGAGTGTTTCAGGATGACATCTTGCAATCTGTGCTTATTTTTTTTTACATAAAATACCTACAGGAGCAGAAGGCCCTTTGATTTTGTCTCCTCTTTATGCTCAAGGGAAGTTTCTTTTTTTTTTTAAAAAAAAAATGAGGCTGTTGAATCATTGGATCCAAAATCTCAGCAGTTTGCCAATTAAGCCCCTCCTGAGAGACTTTCCTGTCTGCCATTTGTTCTTGTTTATGTGGAGTAAAAGACCCACTTTATCTAGTGAATACACTCTTTTCTAATCCATAAGCATAAACAGTACTATGGATTAACACTAACTGCAGGAGAATGAGAAGAATAGCAAACCATGCACTCCGTGGGACATCATTCTGAGTTTGTCTGATGATAGAGCAGAGGGTGGTCCCATTTATAATTTGACATTTTAAAAAATGACTATTTAAAAGACATGTATCCAGACAGATTACCTTTGGAATATTGTATCCAGTTTTGATTGCTACGATATAAAAAAGATGTTGAGAAGTGCAAAGAAGAGCAACAAAGATGATTAGGGGATTGGAGGGTAAAACATACGAAGAATGGTTGCAGGAATTGGATATAGTCTAGTTCAGGGTTGGCAATTTTGGCTCTTTTATGACTCGTGGACTTCAACTCCTAGATTCCTGAAGGCAACTTCTGTTCCACTGGTTAATTGTCCTCACTGTTAGGATGTTTCTCCTGAATTCCAGGTTGCTTCTTTCCTTGATTGGTTTACATCCGTTATTTCTTGTCTTGCCTGTTTGTGCTTTGGAGAATAATTTGACTCCCTCCTCTTTGTGGCAGCCCCTCAATACTGGAATCCTACTATCATGTCCCCCCTAGTCCTTCTTTTCTCTAGGCTGGCTATACCTGACTCCTGATCATTCGTGTTTTAGTGTCTAGGCCTTTAATCCTCTTAGTTGCTCTTATTTGCACTTTTCCCAAAGTCTCAACATCCTTTTTGTAATGTGGTGACCAAAACTGGATGCAGGATTCCAGGTGTGGTCTTACTTTATAAAGCGGTACTAATACTTTACGTGATTTTGATTCTATGCCTTTGTTTATACAACCAAGGATTGTATTAGCTTTTTTGACTGCTGGCGCACACGGCTGAAAACTCTTTTCTTTCTCTTTGGGTGATAGCAGCAGTCAACTGTTTTAGTAGCTTCTTCTAGTTGTTCCAGGTCATGTTTCTGACAGTCCTGATCCTAGAGATGTGTCAGTGGTTAGATCTGAATATTCAGCAAATTACTCTGAGATCTTATACTGCCTCATAGCTCAGCTTCACAATAAATAGTATTACAACGCAAGATGCCGAATCCAGAATTATAATGGGTTGTTTTGCCTTGTGTTTTGGAAGACAGTGGGGAGTTAGCATGAGTTTATAAAGCAATTTGTGACTGTTGCACATGTCAAATTGGCAGGAAACAATTTTTAGAACTAGGGTCTTGGGGAAGGCTACCCCTAAAATCTGAAGCATTCATATTGCTCGCCCCTTTTCTAACAAATGAATTTCTATGCTTCTTCAAATACAGTTCTCTGGTTGAAATCTCTGCCCGAAATGAAAATTCAACAGTTTTATAACCTTTTTTTTAAATTGCAGTATACATTTCTTTTATGATTCCCCCTCCCTTAATTATTGATTTTGTAGCTTTTATATTAGGGGAGCTGTTACATTGGTTTTCTTTTCATCCTGTTATATTGTAAGATCTCAAATTGTAGCTTTCTAATTTATTTTTCTGAAGTGAAATGTCTCCAGGGAATAACAACTAAAGTAATGGACAAGAAAAATGGAAAGACATCGAGGGTTGTCCAGAATGGTTAAACTAGATGTCTATCAGAATGGAAAGAGAAAAAAATAATAATGAAATCATTTGATTTGTGAAGCATTTTACAGAATCACCCATCCATATTGCTTAGCCCTGCAAAACTATTTCTTGAGCGAGTCCTCCTAAGGTTTGTTTAAAATGTGCTGTTAACCCTGTCAATATGGGTTGCATATGCCCTGGGAATAACCTGTGCCCTTCGCCCATTCTAGCTTTTTTTAGAAAGCATAAAAATCAACTTTCCTAAAAGACATTTTCACAGCCAGGAAATGTTCTCTTTTTAGCGGCAATTGAATCCTGGTATCCATGATTTTTTGCTATATTTCTCAGGAATGAGGGCGAATTTACATGTCCCAGGATAATGTTGCAGGATCCAATCTGGGTCAGTCCACCGGGATCATCGTCGGAGAAGTTCTCTCCAGCAGAATGTGTGCTGTTCAGTGTGGTGTTTATATGGTGCCTGTTGTGTGTGGCTTTTTAGTTGTTGATTGGGGTGTGTTGATGGGTGGCTTTTAAGCCGTTGGCTGTTTGCCCAGCCCTCATCTTCCAAGTACTTGATAGGTTGGGGGTAAATCAGCATTCGTGTTGATTGACGAGAGGCCCGTTTTCCAGGCTTCAATCAGTTTCCTGGCTGTTTTTGTCCCTGCTCATCCAACAATCTGAGTAGCTGGGAAATTGAATGTGTGTCCTTGTTCACTGCAGTTTGAGGCTATCAGTGAGTTCGAGTCTTCTCATCTGACTGCTCCCTTGTGTTCTTGCAACCTGGTGGTTAAGCTTCCTCCCCATTTGTCCTACATAGGTGCAATCATGCAGGGGATTCGGTAGATTACATTGGAAGTATCTCCCACCTCTAAGTGATTAATGTTCTTGTTTAGTTTAGGGCTTAATAGCAATTTTCTAAGCCTTTAAAGTATTATGATTGTTCATAATTAACTAATATTTATAATTATTTATTAATATTTATTACTTTATCTATTTATTAAATTTGTGTGTGTCCCCCCATCTCATTCTGCAAAGTAACTCTAGGTATACTAGAACCATCATCTTGGTGACATTCTTAAATTGTTTGTTTATTCTTATTTTATGCCTTTATATATTTTTGTTTCTGCTGATATATTTATCTTTAAAAAGAAAACGGGCATTTGGACCAAGGAAGGGGTTGGGTTCCCTGATTTCTTCCTATTCTAGGGGGTCTAGAATTGGTTACTATTTTATATTTATATTGCCGGAATGGTTGGTTCATATTTATTGAGCAATGATTCTACTTCTATCTATTAAAGATATATACTCCCCTCCCCCAAATGAGTCATTTTATCCATTGAAATTGCTAAAGTGTTCTCATAGAAGCGTTTTAATTTCTGAAAAAAGATCTCCCTCCTAAATTCACAAATGCTATGATTAAGGATTGAGGTAGGGGAGGAAATAGTGACAAGGGTGATAATATAAGTCAGGAGTAGGCAACCTTGGCCCTTTGATGACTCGTGGACTTCAACTCCCAGAATTCCTGAGCCAGCCACGCTGAGGGGAAAGGGAGAGGTTTCCAAGCTGAGCCATGTTGGCTCAGGAATTCTGGGAGTTGAAGTCCATCAGTCATAAAACAGCCAAGGTTGCCTACCCCTGATATAGGTAACGAACAACCTGTGAAATATCTTATTAATTTAATTATTTCTATTACATTATTTAGTACAGGTAAATAATGAGCCATAAACATTTGATCACATGACTATGGGGCTGCTGCAGCTGCAACAGTCATAAGTGGTTGGGTTCTTTTCATGAATTTAGCGCAAATCATTAAGAAACGACTGTGTGTGTATGTGTATTCACATGATTGGCTTTTTGCTAAACTCACTGCCTTACAAATTGATATTATTACAATACATCTATTTAACCTCATTTTTTTTTCTACCTCATACATAATACATAATTTCCAAATTTGAGCTCACACAATATTTTAGAGCTAAGGGGAGCAGTCAGCTTTCTGTTTCTTGCCAAAAATTACTTTAATGCTCTACGTGTGTTTATCATTTTTATTGGTATCTGGTTTTCTTTCAAAAACATATCTGTACCTGACTAAAATTTGAATAGCGATCTGAAGGAGCTTAGCACACGAAACAAGAATCTGTGTTGTCATTGTGAGATGAACAAGTGGGTGAATCAATAGATTATATGGATACCATCGTTTTCAAAAGGTTAAATTCCTTGTTTGTTGAATTTGTTGTTACGTCTGAACATGTTCGCCCTGTCTTCATCCTCCCTTCAATTTCTTTAAGTAATCCAACAGTTTTTACCCATTCCTACTCTATCTCCAAATGCAGCTATGCCACCATGGAAGGACAGGATATACAAATGCCATCATGGTACAATTTTGTCTCAAAGATTGACCCTGCATGCGTGTCATAGTTTTTCCACTTGTTTCCTTCTGGACCTTGGTGGCGGTCTCTCTTTATTCCACTCTAGGTTGAGACCTAAAATATACTGGTAGTTAGTATACCAAAGGAGAACTTGTCCACATGACTAAATTCTTAGAATATGTGTAATAACAGCTGCACCCTCAAGGTCTTCCCTCAGGTCATGTAAAAAGATACTTGCTAAGTGTAAATCGTCCTTGACCTTTTCTTAACTTTCAGTTCTCAGATGTTTCTCTCAGGCTTTGATTGACGTGGTCATTATACTAGGTCCTTGACCAAGAGACAGGGAAAAAAAAAATTAGGGAGAACGTTATCACGAAGACTATATCAAGAATACTTTGAAATTTTTCTTTTTGCTGTGTTTTTGTTCGTAGAAAAAAAAAGCTGTTGCAAAGTTCTTTGGATAAAAGAATCAATGTGACTCTCTCTGCTTCTCTTTGCTGTGGGAAATGATCTTTTATCTATGGAATATATCTAACTTTGTTTCTATTTTGAAATTGCTTTCGGATTTTGTGCTTGCAGTGGGGAAAAAAAAACCCCGAAACTTTGATCTCGTTTTTGCTAATTAGATAGGTTGATTGTTACAGAAATGGCTTGTACATACTGTTGTGTAAAACTAAAAAGTTGCAGTTGTAATGCTGTCATCTGCTACCGTGCTAAAGAGAGTAGGAAGTTCTTTTCTCCTTTTTTATACCATTTTTTCCCTTCTCCCTCCCCCTCCCCCTAGTTATCTATTACTTTTTTTGATTTTCTCTTCGTATTTCATATTTTGATAAATCGATAAAAAGTTTGACAAGAAAAGAGATAAAACTCTATTGCAAAGTTTATGCCTTTAGAAATTCTTTTTAGGAAATGCAAAAATAACACCATAAAAATGTTCTCAGTCTTTGGACATCTTTATGCCCATCTAGATAACGGAAGATATATGCAAGTAATCAAGTTACAATTACAGACTCTCGTCTCAACGCCATAAATACGGTTTTTACATTGATGTTACTGCCTAGTGAAAAAAGAGACACGTCCCTCTGTACAATTGGTTTGTCCCAGGGAAAAATGGTTTCTGCATAAATTAATAGCAATGAGATTTTTATGCCTAGATCTCTCTTGATTAATAGATGTAGTGCATGGAAGAGGAATCATCTGTGTGAATGAACGTATTCTCTCTGTTTCTCTCATACATACCTCCATACACACCAATATGCAATAGTCATCTAGTTACAAACACAGTTAAATCTAAAGACATCCAATTTTGCTCATCTATCCTCTTAAATTCTGCAACCTAACCATCAATACTAGACATGAAGAATGGTATCAGTGATGAACTGCAAAGCAAATACTTCTGGCAACTTTTGAGAACTTTCTATTCCAAGCTGAATAACAACACTGAGCCAGGTTGCACAATATTGTGAAGATAAATCACATGAAATAAGGGGGGGGAGGAATAATAAGATTTTAATCTATCTCCAGAACTATTTACTAAGCTAAAGATTCAGTGCCTTTGTAATGGAGCATTTGTTCACTCATTCATCTCATTTATATGGACACCCATTTCATGAAAACATGGCCATGGGGAGCATGAAATATGTTGACTGATATAAAATTGTATAACTGTAATATAAGATAAGATAAGATAAGATAAGATAAGATAAGATAAGATAAGATAACATTTATTCTCATTTGTTTTTACTGTGGGCACAACGGCACACATGAAAAATGAAATTTAGTTGCCCGTTCTCAAAGTGAAACACATACATGATATACACCGAAACATACTGTGTACAACATATGTATAGACCCACACCCCTACATATACATAAATAAATATTTGTTATATACACACACACACACACACACACACATATAACTATATGCAAATAGGATAGAATAGAATAGAATAGAATGGAGTGGAGTGGAGTGGAGTGGAGTGGAGTGGAGTGGAATGGAATGGAATGGAATAACAGAATTGGAAGGGATCATGGAAGTCTTCTAGTCCAACCTGCTCATTGTTACTGTTTAAAACACAATTGCCTATGATATAGTTTAATCCATCTGGGCTGGAGACCCATAGAAATCCCAGTAATCAAATGAGGGAAGACCTCCATGGTCCTTTCCAGCTCTGTTCTCTATTCCTTCCTTCCTTCCTTCCTTCCTTCCTTCCTTCCTTCCTTCCTTCCTTCCTTCCTTCCTTCCTTCCTTCGGAAGAGCTTGCCTTCAGAAATCATGGGTGCTCCAACACTGGAGGTTTTTAAGAAGAGGCTGGACAGTCACTTGTGTGAGATGGTATAGGTGCTTCTCCTTGAGCAGGGGCTGATCTAGAAAACCTCCATGGTCCCTTCCAGCTCTATTCTATTCTAAGATCATTAAAGAGAGATCCAATTGAGATGTAAGGAGAAGTTTCCTATCACTGAGAACAATTAATTGATGGAACAGTTTTCCTCTTGGAGTTGTGGGTGCTCCATTGCTGGAGGTTTTCAAAAATAGACTTTGAACAACCGTTTCACCAGGACCGTGTAGGGTCTTCTGCCTTAAGCAGGGGGTTGGACTAGGACCTCCGAGGTCCCTTTCTAGCCTTACGGTTCTATGTTCTATCTTCAAAGCCTAAAGCTTGAAAGAAGGTTCCCCTTCTGTTTTAAACATATAGAATTGTAATGTGGGAATCCTACTGTATTTATCATTTGATGTGATTTTGGCATTTGGAAGATTGGAAAAAAAATACAGGTGCATCACTTAACTCAAACTGTTCACCCTTGTCCACTTTCCTTCCCATAATGTTCACAGGTCCTTGAGTAAGAATTACATTAATGCAGGTGACTCATCCTTTCTCTGAAGGAAGGACATTTGCAGGTTGACTGTCATTGCAGACCATTTTGCTATTTTTAGCAGCCAGTTGGTCAATGGAAAAAAAATGACCTAGTCAGAGACACAGATGTTGTAAAGGATCATTATCTACAGTGTGAAAACAAAATGGACGACTCTACAGGTCATCTCACCATTGGAAGATGACATTCCTTTCCTCTCAGCGATTTTCCCACCTCACTCCATTGTAAAACTGCTCACTTGAGTAAGGAGACAAGGGAGACTCTCTCTTCCTACTATTCCCCAATATAATAGCAATAACAACAGCACTTAGACTTCTATACCACTGCACCGTGCTTTACAGCTCTCTCTAAGCAGTTTACAGAGTCAGCCTATTTGTCCCCAACAATCTGGGTCCTCATTTTACTGACCTCAGAAGGATGGAAGGCTGAATCAACCTTGAGCCAGTCAGGATCAAACTGCTGGCAGTCGGCAGAGTTAGCCTGCAATACTGCATTCTAACCACTGCGCCATCACGGCTCTTAACAAACAAACAAACGAATAACCTAAAAAACAACTTTCTGAAATAAAGGACTAGTGTTTACAAGAAAGGAAATAGAGTCATTATATAAGAAGATGAACAGGAGAGGAATAAAACTAATAGCAACAGCAATAGCACGTAGACTTATATACCGCTTCCCAGCCCTCTCTAAGGGGTTTACAGAGTCAGCCTGTTGCCCCCAACAATCTGGGTCCTCATTTTACCAGCCTTGGAAGGATGGAAGGCTGACTCAACCTTGAGCCGGTCAGGATCAAACTGCTGGCAGTCAGCAGAGTTAGCCTGCAATACTGCGTTCTAACCACCGTGCCATCATGGCTCTTAATAATGGATGGAGACAACAGAAGGACAGAGCTCTTTAAAAGAAAGAAGTAGCAAGTGTCGAATGGACTGGAAATGTAAGCATATCAACCTGCATGAAAAAACTCCCTCCATATTCTTCCACCCCTCCCCTCCATTATTGCCTGCTTGGAAATGTAAAAGAAAGGGAAGGGAAGTCAATCTTTTATTTGTTAGGCCCTCTCCTTGGAAGGGCTGCGTTCTGGATCCCGACGCCAGTTTCTTTTCTGTAGCATGGAAAATCCTCCATCACAAGCAGATTAGAACATATCAGCATCTTCCTTACTCTGTAAACCAGTTCTTCAAGGCAACATTAGAAGAAGGAAATGTTTTTTAATCCTCCCTTTTTGTTTGTTTAGGATTAGGTGGTTGTATTTATCTAGGGTTGGTTGTCCTGAACTTGAATTACGTTTGAAAGGGGTTTCATGTTCTTCTTGTTTATTTGCTTTATTTTATTCGATTTACTAACAGGGAAAAGAGACTAGAAGCATTTGAAATGTGGATTTACAGGCGGCTGTTACGTAGAAGCTGGGTCGACAAGATCAGAAATGAGGAGGTGATAAGCCGCCTGGGAAAGCCAAGGGAAATCATCAAAACAATTAAAAACCGAAAATTAGAATCTTTCAGACAGGTGATGCGACACCCAGAAAAATACAGCATGCTCCATTTAATCCTCCAGGGAAAGACTGAAGGCCAACGAGGTCCAGGCAGAAGAAGAACATCGTGGCTTCAAACTCTCCAACGTCCAATGACGGATATGGCACAACAACAAGAAGAAGAACGGGGAAAAAAGAACATAGGAAAAGGCTGTTTTAAATTTTAAGACTCCCCCCCCCATCTCACTTCTTTCTCTTCCAAGCTTTGGAGATAGGGATGATCCTCTGAGGACCAAAACAGAGAAGACATTAAACGTAGATGTTCCACCTACATCATTTAAAACATCGACTGAATTTGGGACTTAAGTTATCTATGTCATTTTCAAAAAGCCTAGTAGTGCAGCTTATTTTTAATTTGATGTATGGTGAACTGGGGTCTTTGCAGTTTATATTTGGTAAACATGGTTATTTGTGTTTTGCTCTTCTGTTAAAGCAAAGATGCTGGCCGTTTTGTAGCTACTGACCCAGATTCAAGGTTTCTGTTTGGTTTTACAAGGAGTATGCAGTTTTTATTCTTCTAGTGCAGGGGTCTTCAAACTTGATCCTTTTATGACCTGTGGACTTCAACTCCCAGAATTCCTCAACCAGGCACATGTGCCTGACTGAGGAATTCTGGGAGTTGAAGTCCACAAGTCATAAAAGGGCCAAGTTTGAAGACCCCTGATCTAGTGTTACTTGGCATTAACTTGAAATATATCTGAAGGAAATTCCACATTTTTGTTATTTGGCTAAGAGGACAATCTAGTTATAAATTTTTGTACTTCTGTTAAAGCAAGGATCCTGGTAGTTATTTATCTACTGACAAGGAATCAAGGTTTCTGCTTGGTTTTACGAGGATTTTATTTATTTAGTGTTAGTGGGTATGAACTTGAATTATATTTATAGGAAATTCTGCTGTTTTTGTTATTTTGCTAAGAGGACAATCTAGTTATAAATTTTTGTACTTCTGTTAAAGCAAGGATCCTGGTAGTTATTTATCTACTGACAAAATCAAGGTTTCTGCTTGGTTTTACCAGGATTTTATTTATCTACTGTTAGTAGGTATGAACTTGAATTATATTTAAAGGAAATTCTGCTGTTTTTGTTATTTTTCTAAGACGATAATCCAGTTTTAAGCACTTGCACTTCTGTTAAAGCAAGGATACTGATAGTTACTAATTTGCTGGCCCAGATTCAAAGATTTGAACCAAAGTATCGTGAGACCAGGATATCTGGTTGGTTAGATTTAGTGTATAGAGTTACTTGACTGCCAAGATTGGTTGGAAAGAATCAAATTTCGTCCCTCAGAACAAGGAATTTTGGGTGGTGGTAATTTCTCTCTGGGACACATTTTGTTAGCTGTGGAGTATTTAACTTTAGGATTCATTATAGTAAATGCCCAAGACTACAGTATGTGAACATTATGCTTGGGTTTTTTTTAGTATGTACTTTTATAATATTAACCGTTTTAATATTTATCTTTAAACTTTAATAACATTTCTTTAGTGTGCGTTACGACATTGCGACTCAAATACCACTTATAATGTATTGGTGTGTGAGATCCTAGAATACAGTTTGCATCCCAATGTTGCAATGAATTTTTCATCAGTTGCAGCTCATAGTCCCTCCTCCACCCCCATAGATACATATAAATTTTTCCATAAATTTATCCCCACCTTAAACAATTGTTGAAGATAGCAGAAAACAGTTGTTTAGAAGAGATTTTACCCATGTTCTAGTTGGTTTTCCTGTCTATCAGCTTCCACTATTGATTTATGAATCATGGAATCACCTTAGGGTGTGAGATTTACCTGTTTTTTTTTTAAATGTCAGTCTTTTTGGCATTAGATAGCTAAGCAGGTTTCATCCTGCCTCGTTTAGTTATATCAGCAGGTTCCCGGCTAATTATACAATGGGTTATCCATTCATTCAAGGCATTCAATTCTCCCTGGATTATTCTGATCACTAATTTATGAAGTGATGAAGATTAAATTTTCATTAGCTGAGGTCTTGCATAACACAGATTAGTGAGTCAGGAAATATTGCACATTCCTGTTGCCAGCAAAGTATTCCACTGTTTTGCACTGTGTTGAGGCAGGCTAGAAAACTTGAGTGTTGAAGCACTTAAGGGTGCAGATTGTCAGACTGTGGTGGTTCGTCTGCTCCTAAAATGCAGTTGTGTGCAGCACAGAGGCATGCGGTGATGCACTTCTTGTCATGCTTGCAAGAATTTTTAAAAAATATAGCATTACTCTTACAGAAATCTTTCCTGGAAGCTGTATTTGGTGTAGAAAACAACAAGAAAGATCATTAGGGGACTGGATGCTAATATCTCTTGTTCAAGCCTGAGTCTCTATAGCATTTCGGACAATGGCTGTTCAATCTCTTCTTAAAAAACTCGAATGAGGGAGCACTCACAACTTCTGGAGGCTAGCCATTCCACTGGTTAATTGTTCTCACTATTAGGACATTTCTCCTTAGTTTTAGGTTGGTTTGATCTTTGATTAGTTTCCATCTATTCCTTCTTATCGTGTCTTCAGGTGCTTTAGAGAATAGGTTGACCCTCTCTTATTTGTGGAAGCCCCTTAGAAATTGGTAGACTGTGATCATGCCACCTCTAGTCCTTCTTTTTGTTAGATTAGACATTTCCACAACCATTGATCATATGATTTAGCCTCCAGTTCCCTAACCATCTTTGTTGCTCTTCTCTGCACTCTTTCCAGAGTTTCAACCTCTTTTTTACATCGCGGTGAGCAAAATTGGATGTAGTATCCCAAATGTGGAATTATAAAGTGGTATTAACACTTGACACCATCTTGATTCTATCCCTCTGTTAGTGCAGTCTAGCACTGTGTTGGCTTTTTTTGGCAGCTGCAGCACACGGCTGGCTCATATTTAAGTGATTGTCCACTAGGACTCCAAGATCCCTCTCACAGTTGCTACTATTGAGCCAGGTCCCACCAGTTCTATACCTCTACATTAGGTTTTTCTTGCCTTATTGTAAAACCTTACTTGTCTCACCATGGAATATCATTTTGTTAGATAGGGTCCAGTTTTCAAGTTTGTCGAGATCCTTCTGGATCTTGAGACTATATTCTGGGATGTTGGCTATTCTTGCCAGTTTGATATCATCTGCAAATGTGATGAGTTCCCCTTCTATCCCCTCATCTAAATTGTTTGTGAACATGTTGAAAAATACTGGGCCTGAGACAGAACCTTGGGGTACCAGATTGCATACTTCCTTCCATGTGGATGTAGTTCCATTAAGGACTACATGTTGAGTGCAGTTGGTCAGCCAGTTATGAATCCATCTGCTGGTGATACTGTCTAATCCACCTTTTTCTATCTTAACCAAGTAGTAGGTTGCAGTCCACTTTATGAAATGCCTTACTGAAGTCCAAGTATATTATGCCCCCAGTATTTTACTGGTCCACTAATTTAGTCACTGTGTCATAGGATGGAATAAGGTTGGTCTGGCATGATCTGTGTCAAGAATGAAAATTTGGCAGCTACGTGCTTCTTGTTTTCATCCTGCCATTAGAGTAAGGTGGAGGTATTGCTTTCGAATGGGCTAGTTAGAGAAAGGAAACCTCTCCAGTTCTACGGGAGCTTGCCGAGAGTCAGCAGTATAGAAACCTTTCAAGGACATTCTAGCAGGTGTGAAGAAGATAGCAGATGGTTCCCATAACAAAGAGAACATGTTTACATGAGCCACATCTGGGGGGAGTTTGGCTGGGAAAGTCATTGTCTTATGCCTTGGGATTTTAGAGTTAGTTTTTACCTCGCCTTTACCAGACCATGTATTCAATAAACGGTAAGCTTTTCAGAAATGAAAATAATTGTGGACTTTTATTCGGATACTTGAGCTGGAAATTGACAATCCGTTTTTGACAAACCTATGTTAGTGCTAGTTATAACTTTGCTTGCATTTGGGTATTCCTAGACCCATTGCTTGATTATCTTTTTCAGGTATTGATGTCAGGCTGATTGGTCTGCAGTTTTCTAGATCCAAGCATAGAGATATTCCTGGGTGTCTATATCCTTCAACAGATCCATGCCAAGCAAACACAGCAAAATAACTTGTGGAGTAATATTAATATTCCTTTGGGTGCTTTAAGTGGTAAAGTTAGTGTGTACAAGAAAACGAAGCCAATACTTTACTAATAACTTACAGTCTTGCTGTTGGGGCCTTACGCTGAGTGCCGCATGTATTTAAGATTCTTTTGAGGATGAAAGCAGGTTACTGTGGAAAAAAAGGTATTTTTCTTTTGAATATTGTAGAAAAATAACAACTTAATATTCTTTGACAATAATGTTTCATTTAGGTACGAGGAGACCTTATTCATTTTAAATTGGGGAATGTTCTGTTTTATCCTGTAAATTAGACTGTTCTATTTTACACATCTCTCCGTAAGATGGTACATTCTTTTTGCTGCTTTCTTCTTGAAAGCAATTCCTCTCATTTTCCCATTTATAATGTAGTTTTCCTAGCATCTATCTTAAGATTGCTTTAGTTAAATAAAGGAGGTCAAGGCTCAGGAAATTGGTGAATGAATGTTCTGCATTTAGATACTAATGGCACCCAGTGGTTTCTGTTAAGGCTGTAGAAAATTGTAGATTGGCTTTCCTTCTTATTATTCCTAAAAACCAGAAGGAGAAATCTTCCTTCAGTTAACAGATCTACCAAACAAACAAAAAATCCAAAGTGTAGAACTTTATTTGAGAGATGATAGCTGCCAGGCTTACGTTAGGAGAAGACCCAGCTGAAACTTTTCTAAGGGGAAAGAGTTAATCTTCATTGTTCATCAACTTTTGCAGAGGCTTAAATCACTAATTTCATCCTTCAAAGTTACAGAACTGGCCCACTTCATTTTGAAGTGTAATTCTCAACAAACTATAGTAAGCTTGCTGTAGTCCTCACTGTAGTCTCCCAAACACAGCATTAGTTTTCTGGCAGGGTCAACATAAAAAAGCAAATGCATTGTACCGGGACACACAAAGTTTATCTATTTTTTATTTGATAGGATTGGCAACTTTTCAAATTAAATTTTCACAAAGTGAGAACACTACTTCAGCTTACATAAAGTCAACTCCTGCAGCTTTTCTGTTTGTCTGTCTGTCTGTTTTGCAGTTCACTCTGACTTTGTTCCTCATCTTAGCAGTTTTATAACTATGATAGTTTTTTTCCCCCTTCCGGAAGCGTTAGATATTTATCTCCATCTCTCTTTAGCCGTGGTCCGTTTCAGGGTGCTGCTGTCTTTGTTCGCAGAGGAGCTTATCCGATTCTGCTTCCAGAGAATGGAGCCATCTCTAGTCTGTCTCTAGAAAATTGACCTTAATTTCATTTGGGATTTAATTGAGTTGGCTGATGGACAAGCTGTTTCAGGGGAAAATCTTGACGTGGTTCTAATTTTTAAATAGGGCAGTTTGTGTCATTAGCCTGACTTTTAGAAGTGGAAAATCTGAAACATTAAAGTATGTGTTTATTTCAGATTTTCCCATTTTCAAAAGTAAGGCTAATGTTGCTGTCTATAATCAGCCTCAATGCTTTGATTCCATAGGTGGTTTTTATCTTGAAGGGTCTGTATTCCTGCTTAATGTTTGCAGATAGTTTTTTTTGGGGGGGAGGGGGGAAGTACCAGCACAACAAAAACAAATATTAGTAGTAGCCAATATTTAAGAGATAATGCCAGCAAAGTACAAGAATCCATGTATTAAATACTTACGTTCAATTTATATCAGTGGTGAAGGTATGCTCATTGTATTATAATTCATGAGCATTATTTTTCATTTTTCTTGTCATGGCAAACAGCATTGATTTTACCGTAAGACCTCTAGAACAGATACAAATTCTGGAAACTTATTCAGTCATAATTCTAATTATGGGTATACTTACTTTGTAATCATTTCAAAGTACACTTCCAATTCTGTCACCCAGCTGGAATGCTATTATTTTGATAATACTGAATTCTTTCATAATATAGTCACTCTCTCTCTCTCTCTCTCTCTCTCTGTGTGTGTGTGTATACACACACACACAGTGACTATATTAAAATAAAATAAAATAAATATCCAAAAGGAAATAGATTATGGGTGAATCAAAAGGCAGAAAAACCACAGACCAATCTATTGAAACAAGCATGGCCTCTTTTGCATGAATTCAGAAAACTGAATTGACTTACATTAAACCAATATAATAATAGTATCTTGTAGAGCTAAGAAGAAATTTCCTGATAGAATAATTAATCAGTGGAAGGGCTTTTAATAAGGGACTGGACAGCCATTTGTCTGGAACGATTTAGAGGGTTGGACTAGAAGATCTCCAAGGCCCCTGTCAATCTTATTATTCTACGTCCTATGAATGACCTGAGTAAATAATAACATTTGTGATGTTATATACTTTAAAAAACATTTTTTATCTAAATTTATGTAAGTGTGCCTCTTGGGAATAGATGGGGTTCCTTACTAACATTTCAGATCTGCAAAATGGAAAGGAATGTCCTTTGTTGATGGGAAATGCAAATAATTGGTTAATAAAGTAATATTCCAAAAGATTTTTTTTTTTTGCTTTGCAAATATGTCCAACAACCTTGAAATGATGTGGCATTGTCACTCACTAATGTATTTTTTCTTTGTTACTTAAAGGCTCCTGATTGTGAGTGTCATTCTTTCATTTGACACTTTATGCGGAGGAACTTGGGATGGCAGGTTTTTGTTTTTTTTAATCAGAGAAACATCGATTGTTTTTTGCCCTCTTTCTAACGGCATAATAAGAAAGCAACATTTGTTTAGATGCATACCCTTGGTTTAGAATGAGAAGTGATTGAATTCTACAGCCAGCAATGTTTCCATGACTATTAAGGGCTGACATGTCGTTCAGTCATGCATAACGTTTGTGCACGCTAAAGTGGATATTTTTTTATAGTACAGTATTTCCAAGATGGATGATGAAGCTCTCCTGCAACAGAGAGACATCTCCAGCACATGGGGAATGCTGAATGAGACAGGGATAAATGGCATCCTCCTTGGAATTAATCTCTCTTGATTATACCGTGGCGTTTGCAGACCAAGGCTTCCTTCGCATCGCCTGCTTTTTGCATCTAATGCTTCTTCCTGGTAAAATTTACATCCAAAATTGGCCTGAGCGGTTTAGCTGGAATTGCTCCCAGTCCATTAGCTTTAGGTGAAGTGGTCAAGAATGAAACTGAGCTTCAGCTTTTTTTTTTTAAAAAAAGCTGAATATTGTAAAAGAGGTGCCAACAAGGAAAATCTCTCTTTTGTTGGCAACAAAGGAGCTGTAGAGCAAAGCATCAACTTTTCTGGCTTCTGGAATTTGTGCTTGGCCTTGCTGCTTCTGATTTGCAGTGCCTTTCTCTTGCAGTTGTTCCTCCGTTCCTTCAGCGGGAAACAAAATATCATAATATTTGGCCTCCCCTCTCAGTGGCTTCTCCGTTTCCGAGCAAGCAGCCGATTGCTAATGAAAACCGTGGCAATACGGTGTGATTTTGCACAATTATAAGTCCCCCCTCCATGCTTTCTGAGCAAATCCTCTCGTGCTAAAACACGAGATTGTGCTTTTGTTTAGAAAACCTGTTTGAGCATCCCTCCAACTGTGATCATGCCATTTTGCAAAGGCATCCAGGTAGGGCGGCGATTATCGCTGGCATGGGTAGTTCATTTCATTTTCTTTTTAATTTAGTTCCTTTGTTTTCTTTCAGACTTGATTTCTGGAGATTGCTGTAGAGTCACAGTTCCTGCTGAAAGGTTGTTGTTCAGCAGAGATGTGCAAAATGTAGTACACAAAATGTCACAGAGGTTCTGGGAAGAATAATAGATGCGAAATGAAGGAGAGGAAAACAGGAGTGGGAGAGCTCCTGGGGATTAAAAAAAAGGAGAGATTTACCTGTCTTTGAGGAGTTGGACCGTTCCCACCGTACCTTGAATCTCAACACTTTTGCTGATTGAGTCAGTCTTTGCATGCATTTCCTTCTCGATAAATAAAATTGCCATGGAGATTATGCAGTTGTGGAGGAGAATTAGAATGACAAAAGTACTATTTGAAGCCCTACTCCATAATGGCACTTCTAGGTGGCTGCAGAACAGCAGTGATTCAGCAGAACTAAACAAAGTTAACATGGCTATTTCATGTTCTTGGCCTGGGAAATGAGGGAGGATCGGCACCTTCTGTGTAAACACACATCAGGAACCTGATTCTCAAGAGAGAGAGAGAGAGAAAGACAAAACCAAAAAAGAAACCTCAGCCAGATTCTAGCAAAACATTTGTAAATCCTGTTTAAGATGCCCCAGAAGAAATTGTGGTAGGGTGATGGAGACTTTGCTGGAGGAAAGAAGGAATGAAGATGATTAGGCATAATATCCTAATCCTTTGTTCCAGTTGAAAAAAGTTCTGAACAGCCCCTTCCTTCCTTCCTTCCTTCCTTCCTTCCTTCCTTCCTTCCTTCCTTCCTTCCTTCCTTCCTTCCTAGATTGCAAGGTACTATTACAAAGTTGTATCTGTCTGTCTGTCTGTTTGCTGTCTATCTACCAATCATATCTATAATCTCTGTCTATCAGTCTGTCTGTCTGCTGTATGTCTGTCTAACAATCATATCTATCATCTCTGTCTATCATCTCTGTCTGTCTGCTGTCTATCTACCAATCATATCTATCTGTCTATCATCTCTGTCTGTCTCTCTCTACCAATCATATCTATCATCTCTGTCTATCATCTCTATCTGTCTGTCTGCTATCTATCTACCAATCGTATCTATCATCTCTATCTTCTCTGTCTGTCTGTCTCTACCAATCATATCTATCATCTCTGTCTATCTCTATCTTTCTGCCTGCTGTCTGTCTCTACCGATCATATCTATCATCTCTGTCTATCATCTCTATCTATCTGTTTGTCTGTCTGCTGTCTATCTGTCTATCCCCTAAACTTTACATTCAGAAACCTACCCACAAGCTCGGAGAACGAACCGTCACCCTTGTCTGTCTGTCTGTCTGTCTGTCTGTCTTTCTGTCTGTCTGTCTGTTGTTCAATTTTATCTGATTCTCAAAGACTGCCTGGACAAATCCCTGCAGTTCTTTTCAGAAATGGTTTGCCATTGTCTCCTTCCTAGATCTGAGAGAGAGTGACTGGCGCAGAGTCACCAAGTTGGCTTTGTGCCTGAGTTCCAGAGATACAGATGTAGTTGGATGCCACCAAGTCAACTTCCTTTTGGTACAACTATCTAAATTAAACTAGACTCAAGAGATGGCTGACCAGAATCCATCAGAAAAGGGAGACACAGTCTTTCTGTTCAATTTTATTGCTGAATTGCTTTAATTGTTTGGAAGTTTTTCCCTTAATATTCAACTAAACGCGTATCTCTAATTTAAAATCATTTTTTAATGTTCTGCATTCCAATATGATAATAAACACAGGAAGGAAGAACAGAAAAGGAGAGATGCATTTGGGGGGTTGAATATGGATGAAGGAGAAAATTAGATGTTGATTTTGTTAGTAAAATTAGCATTGTTGCATGTCTGCACACTTTTTAAATTTCAAATCATAACAATTTAAGAAATATAGATTATAGGCCCTCTGGGCAGGAATCTGTCTTCTTGCAGTCTGTTAAGCATTATGCACAGATGGTTTATTATTTTTAATATTGTAGAGAACAAATTTGGAATGGCACTTTGGCGAGTTAAAACTCACACTTTCCAAAGGAGTTCTACAGCTCAGAAGCAATTTTCAATGCCTTTGTTAGAGGAACTTGGTATACGTAGACAATGAACAAATTAGAATGAGAAGGTAAACATCTCTGTGTGTTCCCACCTGAAGGTAACATTACTATGAGTTGAGGTGATTATTTTCCCGCATTCCCCTATGGAGTCAGCTAAGTTCCATAGAGAGCAGTGCTTCTCAAATAGTGGGGTGGGCCCCCCGGGGGGGGGGGCGCGAGGCTCCGTAAAGGGGGCTCATTTGACCTCGGCAAATACTGTCATATTGGACGCACGTGACACACGCAAAGGACCCGATTGGATAGACAGTCGCGCGGGGGGGGCGCGAAATGTTTTCTTCTTCCTAGGGGGGCATGACAGAAAATAATTGAGAAGCACTGCATAGAGAGTGATATGTGATAGGATAGCCTCAAATTTCTTTCTTTCTCTCTCTCTTTCTCTTCCTTTCTTTCTCTCTTTTTCTCTTTCTCTTTCTTTTTTTTCTCTCTCTCTCTCCCTTCCTTCCTCTTTCTTTCTTTCTTTCTTTCTTTCTTTCTTTCTTTCTTTCTTTCTTTCTTTCTTTCTCTCTCTCCCTCCCTCCCTTCCTTCCTTCCTTCCTCTCTCTCTCTCTCTCTCTCTTTCCTTCCTTCTTTCTTTCCTTCTTTCCTTCCTTCCTTTACAAAAAATAAAATATATAAAATACCTAGAATAAAAATAAAACACATAGCAGCTGGTCATTATCTTTAGTTTTATTCATTTATAACATAAAATGTGAAAATGCAAAAGCAAACTGTAGAGGATAACAGTAGAAAAAGGGAAAACAAGGTGTGAAGAAGGGGAGGGAAAGAAACAAAAGGCATTGACTTCCAACTCTCTCTGTTGCAGTAAAATTGGACATTGAAATCAAATCTCAACTTTTTACATTTCTATAGTCATGTGCACTAGCCATTTCTGTATCGGCAAATCAGTCTAATCGGTAAAACCTAAAATCATAATATCTTTTTTTTCCACCTCAAGCACAAAGTCCAGAAGTGGTTTCCAAGTAGAAACAAAAGGACTTATGTTCTTTTCTTTTATCAACACAGTCAGTTTGGCCGTCTCTGCTAATTCCATTAATTTTTGTAGCCATTTGGCATCCATGGTGGGAATCGAGGCATCCTTTTTATGTGTAGAGCAGTCTTCCTGCCATCAACATATATAAAATCAGAGTTCCAATTTTTTTTTCCAGTTCTCTTTTCATTAGACCCAGAAGGAAAGTTTCTGGTTTAATCTTTATGTTCACTTTAAGAATTTTCTGCATTGATATATGAATCCTACTCCAATATTTCTTTGCCTAGCAGCTGGGCATTATCTGACAATCATCCAGACACGCAGGGCTCTATCCCACCCTTAGGACCTAACATTTTCAAGATGTTACAAAGGTCCAGGGGGATGGGACCCATCAAATGTTAAGGAGGGGGGGGGATAGAGTTACAAGTTCTACTTGGTATGGGAGCTAGCCGATACAAAATAATTTTGTCTCCGCCAAAAGATTCAAACCTGCATGGGTACAAGATCAAAACCTTCCTGCACATTTCTCAGTTCTGTACTCAGATACAGATATTCAGAGGCAGCCTTGTCTGAATGCAAGCTTACAACTGAATTTTGATTGCCAAGAATTGTTTCTTTCCTGTGTGATAAGTGCCTCAATGTTGTTTTAGCTGTTCAAAAAGTATGAATAGTCCTCGAATTGACATTTATTGATAACAGGGGTGGCTGGGAAAAAGGGAAGATTAATTGTATCGTTTGTGCTCAAAAATGCCAGATCCAGCTTTGCTACTACTGTAACCACTTAAGTTTTAGTAAAGTGTACTCTTGGTCAAACAATAGGCCAGGATTCTTGCTTTGCTAGATGACTGAGTGGGACGGTTGACAGATAGGCAGCTAGAGTTGAAAATATAGTGCTTTATCAGAGATCCATAATAAGTCTGAAATTGAGATTTAAATTGAGACCTTCTTAGCTTGAATTTAAACTTTACATTGCTCTGCTCCCGAAATATTCCCTTTGCTTTAAAAAAAAAATTCAGGTATGAAGAGAACAAATGTTGCAAGTTCATATTCGGTGCCCTCTTTTCGGCAATAGCTCTGGATGTAGCAGTCCATTTGCTGTTGGTATAATTGCTGCAACTCCCTATAAAGTAAACTTGTTTCCTATACTCCCATGTGGGCACAAGTAAACAGTTAAGTGGAGAACTAAATAATTCAGTGTCTAAATGTGATTGCATCTCTTGGCACAGGAATGAGTTCACTCAGATCCTGAAAGTACCAACTGAGCAAAAGATGAGAAGTAAGGATTAAAAAGAAACATATTTTTAAAAGATTCCACTGAAAGTGTCACCTATGAACTTGAGATTGATCAGATAGATGGATGGATGGATGGATGGATAGACAGAGATAGATGGATAGATAGATAGATAGATAGATAGATAGATAGATAGACAGACACTGTAGATAGATGGATTGGTAGATAGAGATAGATAGATAGATAGATAGATAGATAGATAGATAGATAGATAGATAGATAGACAGATGATATATGGATAGATAGGGATAGATAGATAGATAGATAGATAGATAGATAGATAGATAGATAGATAGATAGATAGATAGATAGATAGATAGATAGATGCATTTTTCTGGATTTTTTGGGTGTTATTCTGTCTCTCACTGTTAAAATAAACCTACCATTAAAATTATAGACTGATCATTTCTTTGTCAGTGAGCAAACATACAAAATCAAATCAAATACTTTTTTCCCTCACTGAATACACAAATGCATGGTGTTAGGAGATGTCCTTTGCAAAAGATTGACAACATAAAAACCGCTGTGGGCATGGCTTGGCATTCTTATCTCCAGATCTAAATTTGGAATGAACCATCATTTGCTGTTGCTTCTCCAACCATTCCCCCCCCACACACACACACTCACAAGTCAGTTCACATATCCAGCTGCTGATTCATCAAGCAATAGGAAATCCAACAAGGTGATGCGCATGTGATTTGTATCTGAATGAATTTATAACTAAGGAGGAAGTTACCGTGCATTCTGCAGATTAACGTTCAGCTACAACCAATTTCCATTTGCCCAAGTTAAGCGTGAATTAGATTTGAGAGAAGCCAAATGAATCTACAAAGCGAGTGAGTCAAGAATGGCCGCATTCAAATAATATTTTGTTTGACATCTCTGAGGCCTTAATTAGAGTGCCATGAAATCAGTATATTTGGGAAGTGTTCCTTCTAGGACAACACTAACATTAGGGGACTGGAGGCTAAAATATATAAGGAACGGTTGCTGGAATTGGGTATGTCTAATTTAATGAAGAGAAGGACCAGCGGGGACATGATAGCAGCCTTCCAATGTCTCAGGGGCTGCCCCAAAGAAGAGGGAGTCAAGCTATTCTCCAAAGCACCTGAAGGCAGGACAAGAAGCAATAGATGGAAACTGATCAAGAAGAGAAGCAATCTAGAACGAAGGAGAAACTTCCCGACAGCGAGAACAATTAACCAGTGGAATAACCTGCCTCCAGAAGATATGAATGCTCCAACACTGGAAGTTTATAAGAAGAGACTGGACAGCCATTTGTCCGAAATGGTATAAGGTCTCCTGCCTGAGCAGGGAGTTGGATTAGAAGACCTCCAAGGTCCCTTCCAACTCTATGATGATGATGATGATGATGATGTCTGGGTTCCTGCCTTTCTAAACAAGAAACCTCTAAATTTGACTCATCTATCCAGACTCTCCCGAAGTTGAGATTCTGCTATAAATCAGAACATGCCTTACTGTTGAACCTGCTTCATTAAGGAAGTCAGGGCCCTTAGTTCTTCAGATAATAAACACTCAAAGCCCCTGTACGATTATACAGTTGCGGCTGAAAAAAAGGACAAAACGTTCATTTTATGAGCTCAGGCTAGGACACCGCTGAAATCCGAAGGGGGAATGTTAGAGAATTTTAATTTCTCTATTGGTGAAAAAATAAATCAGAAGCTCTCACAGTTGACTGCATTTAGCTGATTCAAAATAACTTTATATTTATATAAAAATATTTACAATATTATTCTTCTTTACAGCAACATAGCTTAATGGAGACTTCTTACAGAGACAGACCAGAGACAAACCTTGAGACTGGAAATCCAGCTCCTAACTCAATACTCTTTTGCACAGACTCAGTAGCACTTTCTTCCCATTGGCTGACTGAGTTACCACATGACTCTTCCTGTTCATGAATATTCCAACACTCCTCCCTTCATGACAGGAAGAGACATCAGACCTATTAATTTAATACATTCTTTAATCGTGAAAAACCTTGTGCCACTAACCTGGCATTATACTGTACATCATTATTTGGCAATACCTTTTTCTTATATACCCACTTACAACCCACAGCTTTGGTTCCCTGTGGCAAATACTTCATGGTCGCCCATGGATTTCATCTCTTTATCCATGGCCTCCTTCCATCTTTCTTGTTCAGCTTTTGGTAATGCCAACACCTCTTTATAACTTCTTGACTCATACCACACATTGCAAACCTTTATCTTGCTGGCAGAATACCTGTCAGGCAGAATTCCTTTATTACATCGCTCTGATCTACGTGGTATTAACTGCTCCTGTGTCTCAATTCTTTCTGGTTTCATGTCTTGTTCAGCCTCTCCTTCCTGAACATGGACATCTTCAATAATGATTTTTTCATCATTAGATGAATTATTGTCACTAAACAGATCACCGTCATTAAGTGAGACCCAGAATTTGCATTAATTCTGTCCCAATTTTGTTCTGCAAAATTAGCAGACCTTGAAATTATAATTTTTTACTTCCATCGCTAAAGCGATATCCTTTTGACCCTGGCTCATAGCCCACAAACCTGAGCTTTCTTGCCTTTTGCTGTCCCTTTCTTCTGATTGCTTTCGGAATATGTACCCATGCAGTACTTCCAAAAATTCTCAAATGTGCCAGTGATGGCTTTCTCCCATATAGAATGGCATATGGAGTATTATTAATGGAGGAACTCCACAGCCTGTTTACTATATAATTAGCAGTCAATATGGCTTTTCCCAAATATGACCTGCTCATACCAGAATCCTCCAATAATGAATCTTTCATTGTTTGCAAAACACCATTCCTTCTTTCAGCTACACCATTCTCTGCTGCTGTGTAAGGATTTGTACATCTGTGTCTTATCCCCAACTGCCCCAAACATTGTTGGAATTTAGTTGACATAAATTCAGTACCTCTGTCAGTTTGCAACTGACACACTTGTTGTCTGTACCTTCTCTCTACAAAACTTAACCACTGTTTGAATTGTTGTAGCACCTCTGTCTTTGCTCTAAGCAAATAGCAAAATGAATACCTGCTATAATCATCAACAATTACCAGTGCATCATCTAAATTCAAGATGAGATAAGCCATTGCCTGATCATGGCTTTTCTGATCTGCAGTTGCAAATACTTGTGGTGGATTTTCGACAATATACCACAGCTCTTGCTTTCAGCAAACATTCCATTTTTGCAGCCCACACAATGTAATTCTTCTGGCCCAAACGAGGCACACAGCTTTCCTTAAATTCCATTGCAGCCATTTTGCTAATTCTGCCTTGTTCTTAAACTTTCTAAACACAGGCAACTTCTTCCAGCTTTAAATTAAAATGCAGTCCTTAGTAAGCTCTGGGCCCATAACCTGTTAGAGAATTTTAATTTCTCTATTGGTGAAAAAATAAATCAGAAGCTCTCACAGTTGAGAGCTCTCTATTGGCTGACTGAGTTACCACATGACTCTTCCTGTTCATGAATATTCCAACAGGGAACGTGCATTATTTGGGGGACAAAGTGAAACGAGGCTTACTAAAATTCATCAGAAAACGAAACCGCAGCTTACTGTTTGACACAGAGAGTTTATTCCCTTTAATGTTGGATTGGAATAATGGCTGATTGGCGATGATGCCAATTGGAATGATGAAACTTTGATGTATCCAACAAATATGGAAGATGTATTTCTCTTTGTTGTTTTTTTGTTTTTTTAGTTAGGGATGAGATCATACAGTTGGTTTTCTTAAGGGTAGATTGAGTGGGTTTTCCTTAGAGATTCTTCCACTTAGGTTAAAATGTGGGCCAACCTTAAACCGTATTCTCCCGTGACTCCTAATTTCTCTCCAAAGCTACTTAAATCCAACCTTTTTCTGTAGGAAGGACAAGAGCTTTTAATCATTTTTTTTAAAAAAACGACTTCTTAGTCCTAGTAACTGCTACCTAATGGTGTTTTTCTACTGTAATGGTTTTCTGCAGCTTAGATTTATTAATGGCTGTATTATTTTGGGGGTCTGTGTGTCTAATAAGATAGTATCCACATTTTTTTCACCTGCAAATGAGCAAGACATACTTACGAAAACTAATTTATTAATTTTTGTCAATCTTAAAGCAGGTGCTGGGTCAGTTCTTCCACTGCCCAGAGTCATTTGGACTTGGACAGAGCCTCAAATTAAATTAGATTAAATTAAAATGAATTAAATTCCAGTAAAAGCAATTCAACCCTGAACAATTACATTTTGGGACATTCAAAGAAGTATGTTCAAGAAGAAAGAGAGAGCAAGAGAGAAATAAGGCTTATTGTAAACCATGGGTTGGACTCCTCCTTCCTCCACCTCCTCCTCTTCTTCCTCCTCCACCTCCTCCTCCTCCTCCTCCCCCCTATAGTATTTAATCCAAGTGTGGTATGTTCTTTGAACAGCAATGCATCTTGATTTTAAGCATGACACTGTTGTAATGGGATCATTTATCCTTATTCTTACCTAAGTTTCACCCTAAATTGTGGCACTATGAATTTTTTCCTTAAGGGTCAGAAACTCTTGCTGAGGTTAACTGTCATTAAACTCACGCGGGTAATAATTTATAACCAATATTGATATTTTTAATCCTTTAAACTGAAGAGGAGTGTCTGGTCTCACTTTTGGAGAACCAGAGGAGGTAGCAAGTGAAGGTCTGCTGCTGCTGCATTTTTCCTATTTTCCATTTGACTGAGTACAGGAACATGAATCACAAGAAACTGCCTTTCATCATGACTTTGGTCATTATCAGCGGGACTTTGGTAGAAGTGTAGAAGTCCGCTGACGATGTTATCTAGCCTGGTAATGAAATTTGGGAACTAAATTTTTAAACTAAACATTAGGGGACAACACTAACATTAGGGGACTGGAGGCTAAAATATATAAGGAATGGTTGCTGGAACTGGGCATGTCTACTTTAATGAAAAGAAGGACGAGGAGTGACATGACAGCACTGTTCCAATATCTCAGGGGCTGCCCCAAAGAAGAGGGAGTCAAGCTATTCTCCAAAGCACTTGAAGGCAGGACAAGAAGCAATGGATGATCCAGTTTCCTTATAGGTCTTTCATTACATAAATGGGCTTTCTCCTGCCTCCTAACTGTTTTGAAAAATAAATATGGTAAACAAATTGGAAGTTGGATGTTGTGATATTAGAAAAACCAACCATTTCCCCCCCCCTCTTAACAGGAGGTCTCTGTTTCTGTCACAGCTTTAAAACCGACTTCTAGTTGTATGACTCTAAATCAGTGGTTCTCAACCTTTTTAATGCCCCGACCCCCAACCGGTTGTAAGTCGAGGACTACTCAACTGGTCGTAAATCAAGGACTACTCAACTGGTGCAGCACCATTTGCAGAATGGGACTTTTGGCGGGCTCAGCAGGGCAGAGACAGCCTGGACAATTCCTATTGGCTTTTGAAAGCCAATAGAATTAGACTCTATTCAAGAGAGCCTATTCTATTGGCTTTCAAAAGCCAATAGAATAAAAGGGAGTAGCACAGTTAAGGAAAAGGGGGAAAAAATGGCGGACTGCGTTGTTTGGCGACCCCCGTGAAATGGTCGTTCGACCCCAAATGGGGTCCCGACCCACAGGTTGAGAACCACTACTCTAAATCTTCCCTTCTGATAAATATGCAATGTCTCCACAACATTTATAAATGTAAGAGAGACAACATTGCACCAAGTAATGGATGCACCCTCCCACCTCACTCTATTTATGTGTTCCCTGTCATCAAGCAATTAAAATAATGAATACTTTACACAACAACAGGTAAGCAGCCTGGCTGCATAAAGATAATATTAACTTAGAATGTGTCTCTAAATAAGACACCAGTGAAAATTTCGTTCTCGGATTCTGGAAATGTCTCTTTCTCTGAGATTAAAGCTTTCTACCAAAGGAAGGGAAAGAGAAAGGGAAGGGGAAAGGGGGAAGGGAAAGGAAAGGAAAGGAAAGGAAAGAAGGAAAGGGAAAGAGAAAGAAAAATCTCTTTCAGAAAGTTGTCCTGACCTTGCTGTTCAAGAATGCATCTGAGAATCAGGGATGTAAGAATGAGATACTTTGGAGGTATTGGGTGCAATGATAGATTATTCCATTCCATTTATTGAAATAAGTATTTATGTTGCTGGGTGTTACTTGTTTAATTGCACCTTTAAGTGTCTTAGATTTGCTTGATTGAAGGGATACTGCAATAAGTAAATGATGAGGCAAAATATATATACTCCAGATCTTAAACTAAAGCCATTGGCTTTGATTCTGTCCTCTCGTGTGACATCTCCATTGCTCTTGCTGGTGTATTGCTCCTTTGTGGGATAAATCTTGTCCAAGGCTAGGATTGAGAGAAACAGGCTACGTAGCTCCAGGCTTGTTTTTACACAGAAATACTGTAAGTCTCATTATGTGTGGCTGGCTAAGGAAGGCCCCGTAGGACTGAATCTCATCTTCTGGAGTATATGAGCGATTCTTCCAGACAAAATTGTATTGTGAAGCCAATTTTTCTCTGTGCCTTCTGGAATATTGTGATTGTTTACATTCTCGGTCCACTGAGAAGATTGCGTCTCTGAAGAAATCTGCTGGACATTTGATTTATATGTATGGATATTGATAGTTTCTCCCTCTATTCTTTTCTTGTTTTGGTTTATTTTTGTAGTTTTTCCTCTCTCTCTCTCTCTCTCTCTCTCTCTCTCATCTATCTATCTATCTATCTATCTATCTATCTATCTATCTATCTATCTATCTATATCTCTCTCTCTCTCTCTCTCTCTCTCTCTTTCTCTCTCTCTCTCTCTCTCTCTATATATATATATATATATATATATATATATATGTTTTCTGAGGTTTTCGCGGGTATTTGTATATAGGTCTTTGGTTGTTCGGGTTTTCTCCCGCGTAAAATTGGAAGTGTCTTGGCAACGTTTCGACGAAGTCACATTCGTCATCTTCAGGCTGGTGTTTTTATCTTCTTGCTTTGAGCAGCAATGTGTGGTTTTAGCTGTTTCTTCCTTTTAACTGCCAGTGAGGGTATGAACTGATTGGATGGGAGCTTGGCTGTGTTCTGATTGGGTGGAGGTGTGTTCTGAATGGTTAGGGGCTTGGCTGTGCTCTGATTGGCCCCCAAACACATCTTAGATCTGACCAACCACTGCCTATCCAACACATACTTCATCTATAACGGACAAAAATACAAACAAACAGAAGGAGCACCCATGGGATCACCCCTCTCACCTGTCATTGCCAACCGCTACATGGAACACTTTGAAACCCAAGCTCTAGAAAAATCGGATCACAAACCCAAACTCTGGCTCAGATATGTAGACGACACCTTCATAATCTGGCCACATGGGAAAGAAAAACTGGACAACTTCCTCACACACCTCAACAGCCTACACCCCAAAATACAGTTCACCATGGAAACAGAAGCTAACAACCAACTTCCCTTCCTGGATGTCTTAGTCTACAAGAAATCCAATGGCTCCCTAGGACACACCATCTACCAGAAGAAAACACACACAAACCGCTATCTGCACGCTCTCTCACACCACCACCCAGCACAGATCAACTCTGTAGCCAAGACACTCATCTCCAGAACAAAACGCTTAGCTGACGAACAACACCTAAAACCCGAACTACACACTCTCACCAATGTACTAACATCCAATGGATTCCATAGAAATAAGATTACAAACCTAATCCAAAAAGAAACCCCCACTAAAATCCAAGACAAAGAACAAGAAAACGGCAAAGCCCTCCTCCCATACATAAAAGGCACCACAGACAGAATCAGTAAGATCCTCCATAAACACAACATCAAAACAGCATTCTGCACAAACAGAAAAATATCCACCATCCTTAGAAACCCCAAAGATAAAATTGAATTAGAAAATCAAGGAGTATACGAAATCCCATGCACCACTTGTCCCACCACATACATCGGACAAACCAACAGAAGAATAAGTGCACGCATTGAAGAACATAAGAACTCAGTCAAAAAAGAGGAACCAACATCTTCCCTGGTCCAACACCTTAAAGCCACAGGACATGAAATTGACTTTAAAAATACCAGAACCATTGCCAAAAGTGAACATTTTAATAACAGAATAATCAGAGAAGCCATCGAGATAGAAAAACGCCCACACAGCATGAACAAGCGAGATGATACCTCCCGCCTACCAGCCATTTGGAAACCTGCCCTTATTGACAAACGACTCCCTAACCCCAAAATCTTAAACCCCTCTGCAACTCAGACTAACCTGAGCACAACCAAACAGAACACTCCCCCAGCCAATCAGAGCACAGCCAAGCCCCTAACCATTCAGAACACACCTCCACCCAATCAGAACACAGCCAAGCTCCCATCCAATCAGTTCATACCCTCACTGGCAGTTAAAAGGAAGAAACAGCTAAAACCACACATTGCTGCTCAAAGCAAGAAGCTAAAAACACCAGCCTGAAGATGACGAATGTGACTTCGTCGAAACGTTGCCAAGACACTTCCAATTTTACGCGGGAGAAAACCCGAACAACCAAAGACCTATATATATATATATATATATATCAGTGGTTCTCAACCTTTCTAATGCCGCGACCCATGTTGTGGTGACCCCCAACCACTTATATATCACCGGGTGCCAGGGGCGTGGCCAAAGAAAAGGGGGAAAAATGGCAAACAGCCTTGTTTGGCGACCCCCATGAAATGGTCGTTCGACCCCAAATGGGGTCCCGACCCACAGGTTGAGAACCACTGCTCTATATACATCCAAGGTTCCTTCCAGCTCTATTCTGATGGATGGATGGATGGATGGAAGGAAGGAAGGAAGGAAGGAAGGAAGGAAGGAAGGAAGGAAAGTTTGTTCCTGGGTTGAGGTTGAAAGTTTGTTCCTGGATCCCCATCTGAGGTGATCTTGGAGCCCAGAAAAATAAAATCTGTCACTACCTCCATTTCTTCCCCATCTATTTGCCAGGAATTGAGAGGGCCGGATGCCATGATTTTGGTTTTCTTAATGTGGTTGACTGGTTACCCATTTTTTTTCATCTCATTCATTTGAAGAACACATGCTTCTCTGCTTCAATTTTCTCGGACTTCCTTAAATTCCTGGGACAAAAGAAAAAACGTCACACAGGATCCAGGGAAAGCTGTGTGTTATTAGATAAAGACAAAGTCTTTCTTGGGTTGTTCTTGGTGGCTCCATGAATCCACCCTTCATCGAGATCAAGAATCAACCAGGACATTCCTTGCTTGGAGGTTAATGATTTCCCCCTTTTGCGCCACTCATGACTGAAACATATTTATCTTGGATGTAAGAGCTCAGTAGTTGTGTAGTAGCTGTTTCTGGAGACACCAAATATGAATGATGTAGGCCAACAGTGATTCAGAGGTTGTTTTGCTGTTTCCTGTCCCTCTAGTGACTCAGTAAAGGCTTAGAGAGGGGGCGCTCTCTCTCTTGGATTAATCAAAGGACTCTTTAAATAGTGGTCCTGCTGGAAATTTGCATTTCAGTTTTGCTTGGCATTTAAGATTTCACACACCGCCCAGTGTGAGCATCCTTGGGAAACTAATTCTAGAAACCATAAATTAAAAAACAATGCATGACTAATATCCATTTTTTTTGTTGCTTCTCAGTTAATGTTGTCTATGCACAGAGACTTACATAGAAGGCCATATAAATACCTGGCTACATTTATCTCAGAGTTTGCAGATGTCAGCTATGTTGTCCATACAGAATAAGGACCCAGCATCTTTGGGTTTAAAATTCCTAAATAGTCTGTGTAGCAACTCTTGAAATATGCCACACACTGAATGTTCATTCTGGGTTGTCCTTTGCACAGAAAAATGACATTCTAGGACCGTGGTTCTCAACCTGTGGGTCAGGACCCCATTTGGGGTTGAATGACCATTTTACGGGGGTCGCCAAACAATGCAGTCTGCCATTTTTTCCCCCTTTTCCTTAGCTGTGCTACTCCCTTTTATTCTATTGGCTTTTGAAAGCCAATAGAATAGACTCTCTTGAATAGAGTCTAATTCTATTGGCTTTCAAAAGCCAATAGGAATTGTCCAGGCTGTCTCTGCCCTGCTGAGCCCGCCAAAAGTCCCATTCTGCAAACGGTGCTGCACCAGTTGAGTAGTCCTTGACTTACGACCGGTTGAGTAGTCCTCGACTTACGACCGGTTGGGGGTCGCGGCATTAAAAAGGTTGAGAACCACTGTTCTAGGAGGTTCAACTTATCTACAAAAATTCTTTTCACTCTAATCATCGTCCTATGTTGTTTTATCTGTATCCATGGGTGGCTCTAGTTTCCTTAAGAGAATTTAAGGAAGTCCAGGAAAATTGAAGCAGAGAAGCAGGTGTTCTTCAAATGAATCAGATTAAAATAAATGGGTAACCAGTCAAACCAGGAACAAACCCTACCTTCCTTCCTTCCTTCCTTCCTTCCTTCCTTCCTTCCTTCCTTCCTTCCTTCCTTCCTTCCTTCCTTCCCTCTCATTCTATATCAGCCCTTTAGACCAGAGGTCCTCAACCTTTTGGGCACCAGGGACCGGTTCTATGGCGACAGGTTTTTCCACAGACCAGAGAGTGTGGGGTTTTGTGTGCTGCCTGCATCCCATGGATGGGGCTTTGCTTGTTTGTGCAGACCAGTCGCTGGCATGCTGTGGCCCGGTACTGGTCCATGGACTGGGAGTTGGGGACCCCTGCTTTCGACAGCCTTGGTCTCTTCTACACCCTGTCCCTTTCTCTCCAACCCTGATTCTCTTGTAAGTCCATCACTTCAGGTTGATCGGACCAGCTTCCATTGAAGTATGTGGCATTTGGTGCACAGCTGGACTGGAACATCCAACTTTTAAAACACATCCTTTCTTCAGAAGGTAGATTTGAAATAAATCTAATCTTGCTTGGATCCAATCTGAGTCGGTCACTGGGACAAGAACTTTTGTCATGCTGGAGCCCGTCTTCAGGGAACGTCTCTCTAGAAATCTAAAAGATTAAAAAAAATCTAATCTTTTCCGATGAGAGGAGATGTTAGCAGAGCAGCAGAATTCAGAACACTTAGTGTCCACTGTTAACCCAATAGTTGTTGATCAAAGAAGTGAGTACGGCTTATGAGATTTGTCAGTGGTGGGATTCAAATAGGGGAACAACCAGTTCTCTGTGTGGATGCCGCTTCTGGAAGTCCATTCTGGGCCTGGGCAACACAAAATTAGCTACCGGTTCTGCTGAAGTGGTGCAAACTGGCTGAATCCCACCACTGAGATTTGTGTGTGGTTGGCTAAGGCAGTGGTTCTTAACCTTTTTGAACAAATCGCCCCCTTGAGCCAATGAGGAAGTTGTCACCGCCCCCTCCCCCAACATAACCTCTCAATCACAACATAGGAAATAATTCTTCAATTTATGCAAACACTTTTTTTGTTTTCTTTAAAATTGTCATCAGGACATATCGATGCAAATCATTTATTTCCAGTCTTTTCCCCATATCTCCCATATTCTGGCCAATGGCGTGCCACTGTATGGGTAGAGGCTGCTGCGCAATGTGCATGAAGATAAGCGATGCGTATTCACATATGTACGGCGTTCTGTACTGAAGCTAGCTGGAGGAACATTTGAAAACACCAATTCAATCCACTAATAGCGAACGATCTGATGTTTTTGTACGACAGATATACAGCTATTCACTGTACGAAAAAATCTCAAAAGTGTCCCCAAAACTTTTCGCTCCATCGCTCCCATGTCACCCCTTTTCGTTCCATCACCCCCTTGAAAAATGAAATCGCCCCCTGGGGGGCAATATCGCCCAGGTTAAGAACCACTGGGCTAAGGGACAGGGTTTGCTCACTTGTGATAAGATAGAATGTTAACTGCTGCATTTTACTCGTTTCCTTGTGGTTTTCCATCACGGCCCTTCTAACTATCCTCTCTGCTTTCTGTTTTCTAGGAGGTCCAGAAGATAACTGTCAATGCGGAGACCCTGGCAGATGGGGATTTGAAAGGCACAGAAGAAAAAGAAGATACGGTGGCGGTAGAAGTCGGCTGGATGACCTCTGTGAAAGACTGGGCAGGGGTGATGATTTCAGCCCAGACCTTAACCGGCAGAGTTCTTGTGAGTGTTCCCAATCGTGGTTTTGGGTTTTTTTCTTCCCTTGTGTGAAATTCAGATTCCAGGAGTTAGCTGATGCCTGGAATGATAGGCTTCAGATCAGCAAGTATTGGATGGGATAGTTGGAGTTTGCACTGGCTTCATGGACTGACATGGCTCTGTGTGTGTATGTGTGTGTGTGTGTATGTGTGTGTGTGTGTGAAAGAGAGAGAGAGAGAGAGAGAGAGAGAGAGAGAGAGAGAGAGAAAGGACAGCGAGAAGACAACCCACATGTCATAGTGTGACCCCACAAGTGATGAAGCCTATGGATTTGTTGCGAAGCCTTTTCATGATCACACCAATGCTCAGTGACATCACGACACACATGTTGTCATTCTGATGTAATTGTAACTCATTAAGTTAGATTAAGCTGGGCATTAAGTACTAATAAATAGATGTTTTCGGGTTACATTGCAAATGCTTGATGTTTATGATCAATAGTGACCACGTGAATCTGCTTCAGTTGTACGGTGTATACTTACACCAGTGGTTCTCAACCTTTTTATACGGCGACCCCGGACATAAGCAGGCAGCGTGCATGCGCGGCGGCGCCCCCTGCGTGGCACGCATGTGTGGCGGCGCCCCTGCACGGCACGCATGCACGGCGCCGCCCCCTGTGTGGCGCGCATGCGCGGCGGCACCCCCTACATGGTGCACATGTGTGGCACCACCCCCATGCGTGGTGCACATGTGCGGCGGCGGCCCCATGCACACGCGCATGCACGGTGCCACTCCCATGCGCCGCCCCCTGCGCCGGCTGACAAAAAAATGGCGGATTGCGTTGTTTGGCGACCCCCGTGAAATGGTCGATCGACCCCAAATGGGGTCGCAACCCACAGGTTGAGAACCGCTGACTTACACAATGTGTTTGGAAAACTTAAATGATACTTACAACATGTAGTATTATGTTATTGTGATAACACACCATTAGATTAAAATTGCTATATATATATGACTGGTGATGGTCTATAAGCCAATCAGCATAGTGCTGAGAAAAACCATTCTCTGAGCATGGTGTTGTTCCTTTATAATCATTAAACTGTAGAAACAGTTTAACATGATTCATTATATCCCGAGCCTTTTACATCCAAAGGGAAATATCTCTTTTCATTTGAGCGCAGTCATTTTCAACGTAGGCACTGTAGCGATAATCCTGTTTTTGTAATGCAGAATGCTTTTATATAGAGTAAATGAAAACATTGGACTACTAAAACACACTGCAAGTAATAGGCTAATGGGGGTTAATTAGCTCTCTTTAATGCTGAGTGTATATATATATTTTTTAAAAAGTATTACAATTATTCTAAAAGTTTTTGTATGATGAAGAATTGATTTATTGCTAAAATGCCTATGTGTAGGAAATTTCTTAACTAACAATTAATACCTGCTTGGAGTTAGATTAGGGTGAAAAGAATTCAAGGAAGTTGACTTAGTTCGCTTGTGGCTATGTAGGGATTCTAGGCTGATCCCTCTTTTGACTCCACCCCCTCCAGTTCTGCCCTTCCTTCATGTGCATAAATAAATGACAAATTGTGTCAAACTGTCCTTTTTTTTATTGGGAAGACTGGTCAAAGACTATGATAAAAATATGTGATTTGAAAACTTGTCTTAACACTTTTTCATTTTATCTTCCCCAACCTAGTTAAAAAAAAAATTACTCTGCTGCTTAAAATTGTCCAACTGCCATAGAATCCTTAGCCACTTATAAAAAAAAGGATAATATGGTATAATATCAATATTAGCTTAATTGTCTTGGGGAATGCCCCAGGCATGCCTGGCTGAGGAATTCTGGGAGTTGAAGTCCAAAGTCATAAAAGGGCCAAGTTTGAAGACCCCTGAAATAAACATAACAAAATTCTGAAATAATCTAAATAATATAACCCTGCCCCAAGTGAAATCAGAGATAATACAGAGAAGTGACCTATGGCTGAGAAGTGACCTATGGATAATAAAACAAAAAGTGGAATAGCCACATACATTTTTTTCCTCTTTTTTCGCACATTAAATAAAGTAGGAAACTTGCTAAGCAAGCACATGTGTGAAAACGATTTCAGAAGTTGTGTCTTTTGCTGCCTAGGCAGCTGTCAAAAAACCAGGAACAGTTTGTGAAAAATCATTCCATTCTAAATTAATCCCAAGTATTTTGGAAACAAAACCATGGAAAGAAAAACAACATTTTGAGATGCTTTTTATAATTTAGTGGCTAGAACAGGATCCTTTGTTTCATGCTTAATTTCTCTGCAGCTTAACTTTGTTAGTTACTGTTAAGGGTTAAGGCAGCTAGGTATGTCAAGTCTAATAAAGAGAAGGACTGGACATGACATGATAGCAGTCTTCCAATATTTGAAGGGCTGTCATGGGGATTTATTGATTTATTCTCCATAGCACCAAAGGCCCATGAGTGGAAACTCATCAAAGGGAGACCCAACCTGGAAATCAAGAGGAATTTACTGACTGTGGGAATGATTAATCAAGGGAATAGTTTGCCTCCTAGAGTTGTGGACGCTCCATCATTGGAAGTTTTCAAGAAAAGGTTGGGTGAACTTTTGTCTGGGATGGTATAAGGCAGGAGTCTTCAAACTTGGCCCTTTGATGACTTGTGGACTTCAACTCCCAGAATTCCTCAGCCAGCGTGCCTGGCTGAGGAATTCTGGGAGTCGAAGTCCACAAGTCATAAAAGGGCCAAGTTTGAAGACCCCTGGTATAAGGACTCTTCGCTTGGGCCTGGGATTCGACAAGAACGCTATAATTCTGTGATTCTATTTGGATTTCCCCGTTTAATCAACATTCCTGATCTTCATGATCACCTGCCATTTAATTAATACTTAGGTCTGAAGTAGATTAAAGTAGGGTGCTTCACCATATTATGGGAACTCTGCCATTGCCTTATATCTAAATCTGATGTAACACTGAGTCATTAGCTCAGTGGTTCTCAACCTGTGGGTCGGGACCCCATTTGGGGTCGAATGACCATTTCACGGGGGTCGCCAAACCACGCTGTCTGCCATTTTTTTCCCTTTTCCCTAGCTGTCCTACTCCCTCTTATTGGTGGACACACCCACTTGAGGGTCACCACAACATGGGGAACTGTATTATGGGGTCACGGCATTAGAAAGGTTGAGAACCACTGCATTAGATCATCAAGATCTTTTTTTTTGTTGTTGTTCATTGTAACTCATTATGTGGACATCACTGCTATGGCCTATTAATCTGGGTTTAGATTTAGTATTTATATACTACTGTCCCCATTGATATCTTTGTCCCAGGCAATCCTGCACTTTTTGGCAAAGTTAAAGTCTTTCAGGAGGAGATAAGATGCTAAGAAATCATTTAACAATTAGAAAAGATAGAATGATTCAACATTTCCTGTTTATGGGGGGGGGGAGGAAGAAGCTTCATTCTCAGATGACACAGATCCTTCGTGTCGATCGGTTGGCAGACCCATTTTATTTCTCTTGTAGTTAATTTGCAGACTGAGACTCCCAGCTGGCTTGAATCTGATACTGATATACAAGGGGTTTCCTCTCCGTGAATAAATTGGTGGCAGCTCTCCACGTCAGCAATTGCTCTCTGCTGAGCTGAAGATAGATGTTCCCAGGATTGTTTTAATTCCCTGTGACTATAGCGCGGCTACAGTTATTCCCTTCGGTTTCCATAGGGACAGGAATAACGCTTCTGGTTGGCCTTCGCCAGCCCCGGAATTACGACACTGTAAAATACACAGTGTTGAGTTGGTCTTATGGGTTACTATGGTAACTCCAGCTTCCTTTAACCTATACGGTCTCTGTTTGTGTGCGTGCATTAAAAAATAAATCTTCTGCACTGCTCTGATTGTCAAAACTCTGGAGCATTTGTAGGGATGTCTTTCTGGGCTCGTATAAATTCACGCACATTGAGTTTTGCGGGACAACAGAGCATTGATATATATGTTTTTTGGGCCTCTTTCTCTGGGCATCTCCTTCCTCATCTTTTGGAATCCAGCTGAAAGCCCTGGGAGACCCTAAGACTGCCATTTGCCCCATTTTCATCAGGATCCTCATGTCTTTCTGAATAATGACTCTCATCCATATATTAGCAGGGTTTTGAAGCTCCTGGAGCCATTTTTTGTTTGAGTAAGAAAAAGCACACACGCACAGATGCATCGCGATGTGATTCACTGTTGTCGTTAGCCATGTGAGGTTGTGAAAGGCTCATCTCCCTGCCAAAGGATGTGACGATACGGTGTCCTGTTGATCCACATTGTGTGAATCACACAGGCATCATTTCAAGATGTTAACAATCTTTTTTTTTTTAATTAATCTAGTCTTGTTGGCAATAAGACTGTGCTTCTTCTTTCCTCTGATCTATACTCTGCAATATCGTAATTGGCTTTGGGGTGCTTGAAACACTGCCCGAGGTTAGAAAGTCCTCTCTCTTTTCTGGGGAGACATGGCTAAAAATGGCAAAATTACAAAATTGTTCCTTTGTTCTCCAAAGTATGTGGGCCTTGGCATCCACACGTAGTCCTAGTTAGTCCCTCCTGAAGCTGTAAAATGTGGTTCGGTGGTCTCTCCATTTTATACAGAGCCAACACTTAACCATGAAGTAATCATAATTTTACTGACATATGCAAGATATGGATCTGACCAGTGGGAGGGACGGTTTCAAAAAAGGTTTTTAAAAAATCCTTGGAGGAAAGTGCTCTTATCAAGAGTGATTACTTCAGTGTCACATCTGAAATATGTGAATTCCATCTGACCACCACCTCAAGGGAGCCATCAGCCTTCATTAGGACTTGAGTTGATGGATTCTGCCAGCAGTTGGTGTACTCTCTAGGACTAGGTAACCATTGTTAATTGTTTCTTTCCTCATTTTTTTCTCTCAGTGTCCTTACATAATTGGACAGATCCCTGTTTTAACTGCTCTGAACTCTTTCATAATGCACACCTATCCTTATTTTCACATTCTCGTCCAAATTTGTCATTGCTCTAGTCACTTCAGATTCATCTCAAATTCTTCTTCTCCAGTTTTGCTCTGGAGCCGATAACAGACAATATATCGCCTTCACTTCTCTGATATCTGCTGTAAGTTCACAAAGCATGGATGAAAAAAGGAGAAGACACGCTGTGGAGTCTTCTGGGACAGCTTTAGTGGCAGGGCGAAAGTATAATTGTTACGGATGAGGTTCTTGGAAGCCTCTCTATGTTCAGAACCAGAAATGGAATATAGCATCAGATGGACATTTAGTTTGAATAGAAAACACAGCTGGAAGAGACCTTGGAGGTCTTCTAGTCCAGCCCCCTGCTCAAGCAGGAGACCCTAGACCATTCCAGACAAGTAGTTGTTCAATCTCTTCTTAAAAACCTCAGTGATGGAGCGTCCATGATTTCTGAAGGCAAAGCTGTTCCACCGGTTAATTGTCCTCACTGTTAGGAAGTTTCTCCTTAATTCCAGGCTGCTTTTCTCTTTGATCAGTTTCCAACCATTGTTTCTTGTCCTGCTTTCTGGTGCTTTGGAGAATAACATGATCCCCCTCTTCTTTGAAACACTAATATCATGTCACCCTTAGTCCTTCTTTTCTCCAAACTAGCCAAACCCAAGTCCTGCAGCCGTTCTTCGTATATTTTAGTCTCCAGGCCTTTAGTCATCTTAGTTGCTCTTCTCTGAACTTTTTCCAAAGTCTCAACATCTTTTTTGTAGCATGGGGACCAAAAACTGATCTAATTCTTTGATCTAATTCTTCCAGGTTGCCTGAGGGATATACTTTATGCCCACAACAGAATTTCTGTTGCTAAGCAAGACACTCAATTTTACGATCATTTTACCGCGATTGTTAAGCAATTGTTACATGAATCGTGACATTGTTAACTGTCTGCTTTCTGATTCTAAAACCTTAACTGCATGGCTGTATAGTTAAAACGCCCTATCAAATATTTTATACATATATCACTGGATCATTGAATGTGATAATGGACAGTACGTGTATATGTTGTGATTCAAACTTTTTAAAAAACGGCTTAGTGTTTTTTCTGATGCAGCAGCTATAGTGAACGCCTCCCTCTAGAGGCGAAACTGCCAAAGAATAGATTCTCTTAAAAGAGATTTTTAACCCAGAACTAAGAAGAAATTTCCTGACAGTTAGAACAATTAATCAGTGGAACATCTTGCCTCTGGAAGTTGTGGATGCTCCATTTGTCTGAAATGTTATAGGGTTTCCTGCTTGAGCATGGGGTTGGACTAGAAGATCTCCAAGGTTCCTTCCAACTCTGTTTATCCTATCCTATCCTATCCTATCCTATCCCACCCTACCCTACCCTACCCTACCCAACCCAACCCTACTCTACTCTACTCTACTCTACTCTACTCTACTCTACTCTACTCTCAATTTCCTATTTCCTGTCCTGTGTGTTCTGTTCTTTCTTGTCATTTCCCATCCCAGATGAAGTATCAAGCTATACATTTCAAATTGCCATCTGAGTTTTCCTCTGAAGATTAGAGTTTATCTCAGATACCATTGTAGTCTACGTTGTCATCATTTTGATTGCGGGCTTCGCAGACAGAGGCTGGCTGTCCAGAATAGAAAGAAAGATTTCAGAATAAATAGTTGTTAGTTTTGTTCCATCAGTGCCATTATAACTTTGAATGGTCACTAAGTAAACTGGTTGAGGACCACCTAAACATAATGTTGTAGGCATTTAGAGAGAGAGGGAGGAGGAGGAGCAGGAGAATAAGGTGAAGGTGAAGAGGAACAAGAAGAAGGAGGAGGAGGAGGAGGAGGAGGAGGAGAATAGGGTGAATAAGGAGGAGGAGGAGGAGGTGGTGAATAGGGAGGAGAAGAAGAAGAAGAAGAAAAAAAGAAGAAAAAGAAGAAAGAAAAAAGAAAAAGAAGAAAGAAAAAAGAAAAACAAGAAAGAAGAAGAAGAAGAAGAAGAAGAAGAAGAAGAAGAAGAAGAAGAAGAAGAAGAAGAAGAAGAAGAAGAAGAAATGTTATGAATTTCAGAAATTACTTGTTAGTTGCAGAACTACATTCCTTTTTTCTTACCTATTGTTTTGCCCTTCCAGTCAAGATGTGTTTGAAAAACATTTTATCCCTTTTTAATTTTGTAAATTTGGTTGCAGGGCCAAGGAAGGGTGTTTAAGCCTTGCCAGTGATCCCCTTACAGTAAATATAAGAGAATGCCTAATTCTCCCTAAATGTAGGAGAACTTTTATTAATGGCGGCATTTAAATCTTTTATCATCAGAAGTCACAAGAAGCAAATTTAAAATCTACTTAGAATTTTGGTGGTTTACCCAAGAAACATGATCACATACTATCCGTTACTGTAGGGTTTAAACTATCGCAAGGACTCATTGTATGTCTTAGAGCAGTGGTTCTCAACCTGTGGGTTGGGACCCCATTTGGAGTCGAAAGACCATTTCACGGAGGTCACCAAACAAGAAAAACCCCTTTTCTTTGGCCACGCCCCTGGCACCCAGTGTGTATAAGTGGTTGGGGGTCACCACAACATGGGGAACTGTATTATGGGGTCGTGGCATTAGAAAGGTTGAGAACCACTGTCTTAGAGTAATGTAACAGCTAAATTTATTTCTAGACTATTCCAGACCACCAATGATGGTTGGTATTATTATTATTATTATTATTATTATTATTATTATTTTGATGGGGTACAATACTGCAGCTGTTACATAAGATCATAGATACCAACTGAAGCGGAGTCATTTTGAGTTCATTTCATTGTTTAAAATGGGTGTTCTCTGAAGTTTTCTGTCACATTAAGAAATGAATTATGAGCTCTGGAAAACTTGGAACTGCTGTGGTCACTGTTACACTGGGGTCTAGGATGTAACATGGAGAATTTAAATTAAAAAAAAAATCAGGATTGCACAAATACTGATAGACTTGAATTAGCTCCCTGGAGGAAAAATATTCACTGATAATTCAAAATTGCTGCATAAAGAATACATCAGGTGACTGCCTGCCTGAAGGATCCATGGTTTTCTAGCTTATGAAATGCTCATTATTGTTGAATCAAGTGCAAATTCTTTGTGATGGAGGCAAAGTAGTTAACATAATGTTCAGAGAAGAAATATTTCTGCTTGCTGGCAAATCAAGAGGAAAACCTGCCCCCTTAACTGAATTAAAGCTTCATTAGTAGTCATTTTGTGATAACTAAGGGCGGATAACTAATTATAAATCTGATTACTAAGGAAATGTAGTCTAATTTCTGTTTGTCTTCCTTCCCATTGTTTTATTTATGTTTGATTGTTTGGGTTAAGTTTTAGCTCACTCACAACGCACTGTGCATTTTTCCCCTTTCGAGACAAATAAATTACCATTTCTTTAAAATAAAATAAGTCACTAGAAAGAACATGTAGCTTTAAGAGTTAAGGCCAGCCTGTTTTTTTTTTAAAAAAAAAGTAAATATAGAAGAATGTCGGATGGTTTATTTTTATGGATTGTCCTAAAATAACAAAAGGATAGTTTTTAAAGTAAAAACATTTTTACTTTAGAGTTACCCTCATTTTGTGTCTCTCCTGCAAGAAACTATTTCTAATTCTAATCATTGGGTGTGGGCAGCGAGTAGCTTCAATTTTTGGCTTGACCAGCAAGAGTTAAGTAAGAGGCATTAAATTTCAAGGAAAAGATCTCATGCGCTCATCTTAAAACCAGCTTCACAATAAAGGGAGTGGCACTGCTAGAAATTTCCATACCAGTTCTTTTAGGATTCACATTTCCAAAATTGAAGAGCAGATTATCAAGGGGATGAACACCTGAGAGAAGTATGTATGTCTAATCTAATGGAGAGAAGACTAGGGGTGACATGTTAGCAGTCTTCTAGTATTTGAGGGGCTGACACAGAGAAGAGTGAAGTTCTCCAAAGCACCTGAAGGCAGGACAAGAAGCAACGGATGGAGACTAACCAAGGAGAGATCTAACCTAGAACTAAGGAGAAATTTTCTGACAGTGAGAACAATTAATCAGTTGGAACAGAAGTTGCCTCCAGAAGTTGTGGGTGCCCCATCACTGGAGGTTTTCAAGAAGAGTCTGGACAGCCATTTGTCCAGAATGGTATAGGGTCTATTGTTTGAGCAGGTGGTTGGACTAGAAGACCCGCCAAGGTCCCTTCCAGCCCTATTATTCTCTGTCTATAGATATTTTCAATCATCCAGGTATGGCTATCCCAAAGGTGCTTTTTTCAGGAGGCAACTAGACTTTCTTGTGTCTCTTTTGAAGACGTTTCGCTTCTCATCCAAGAAGCTTCTTCAGCTCTGACCAGACGGTGGGAAATGGAAGGATTTATATTCAGCTGCAGTCGGGGACACAGGGCAGAAACATCCTGCAGCCAAGAAAGCTCCACACCCATTTGCATACCTACTCAGGTGACCCCGAGGACACAGGTAAACTTCCAAGTGGCCTCAATGACTCTCTAAAAAGAAGGCAAATGACCGGCTGTCTACAAGGAGTATAAATCCTTCCATTCCAACCATCCAGTCAGAGCGGAAGAAGCTTCTTGGATGAGAAGCGAAACGTCTTCAAAAGAAAAACAAGAAAGTCCAGTTGCCTCCTGAAAAAAAAAGCACCTTTGGGACCTATGGTTCTCTTTTCAATGGATTGAGTGTTCCCAATACCAGTTTCTCTTTCATCCCAACAAAACAGAGGTCTTAAAGCAGGGGTCTTCAAACTTGGCTCTTTTATGACTTGTGGACTTCAACTCCCAGAATTCCTCAGCCAGCGTAGCTACTGGATAGCTGCTCCTATCCCTCCAACAGACGTCCAGCAGACACAAATGAGCAAAGGGTCCTTTCCATTTCTCTTTACTTCAGTTTTAGCAGAAGCAGCTCCAACTGTGGACTGCCCGTGTACCTTTTAAACATGCCCGATTGCTCTTCACGCTGCAGGAAGGGGACTCAAAGCCAACTAGCCAGATAAACAAACTCAAAATTGTTACGAAATGTCTCCTGGCCGTTTGTGCCAGGATCAGGACCATCAAGTGAAAAAAATAAATAAATCTCAGTTCGCCTTTATGATTTGCCTTCGGGCAGAAAGATGTTTCCTTCTGTATATAATTGGCCCTCTAAAGTTATTTTGGAGTGGAAGTGCTTCAGAAAGCAGAATAAGTCTGTAGTCAGCACATCGCAGTTGATGTTGTGTTCAGCTTACAGACCAGCTAATCCGTTCCCATGTCAGCTGTTGTGAGAGAAGTCTTGTCGAAGGTAGCGGATGAAAGTGAGAGGAAGGTTGCAATGGAGGTGCTATAAATTGAAGTGAGACTCCAAAAATAAATTTAAATATGGCCTAGGGTTCCCCCCCCCTCCCCATATTTCTGGTTCTTCTGCATTACACTGTTCTGGTGGGAATAATAAAGCAGATAGGTGACCTTGTCAGCAAAGCTTTATCGTCCTATCTTTCCCTGTTCATCCTTTTGATTTTGGATGCTTCCAGATAATTGCAATTCATTTTTAAAAAAAGCCCACGATAGTTGTGAAATCTTCACACGTATGTTGTGAAGTTCTTTGTGCAACTTTTCTGTTTTTAAGAATACACATTAATTGGGCATTTACACAGAGAGGTTGAATCAATGAAGCTTTTGACATCCATCTCTATTATCCGTCCATGGACATTCTGCGTTTTTAGTTGGATATTTAAAATTCCCTTTTCTGCCTAGTTATTTACAAAGGGGCATTTAAGAATTATATTTCTGCCAATTTTAGCTTCTTTTTTTTTTTAACCAAAAGAATGCATTGTGCAAGTCAGTCTCTCCACCCTCTCTCCCATCCCTCCATCCATCCATGCATCCTATTCATATGGTTTTTAAATATTTTAAACATTTTAATATTTAAATGTTTAAGATTAAAATATTAAAATACGTATTTTAAATCACTTAAAATCATACATTTTAAAGGTACTTCCCTACACATTTGGTTCATCAATACTTAGGATCCCTTTCTTATCCATTGGACTAGATTGGTGCAGATGAAACGTAACAGATGATGCCCCTGTAAAGTAGAAAGTTAGATGCAGTTCTCCAGTATGTCAGGGGCTGCCCCAAAGAAGAGGGAGTCAAGCTATTCTCCAAAGCGCCTGAAGGCAGGACCAGAAGCAATGAATGGAAACTAAGCAAGGAGAGAAGCAACCTGGAACTAAGGAGAAGATGTCAAGACTCTAGAAAGAGTGCAGAGAAGAGCAACAAAGATGATCAGGGGACTGGAGGCTAAAACATACAAAGAACGGCTGCTGGAATTGGGTATGTCTAGTTTAATGAAGAGAAGGATGAGGGAGGGACATGATAGCAGTGTTCCAGTATCTCAAGGGCTGCCACAAAGAAGAGGGAGTCAAGCTATTCTCCAACGCATCTGAAGGCAGGACAAGAAGCAATGGATGGAAACTAAGCAAGGAGAGAAGCAACGTAGAACTAAGGAGAAACTTCTTGATAGTGAGAACAATTAACCAGTGGAACCACTTGCCTCCAGAAGTTGTGAATGCTCCAACACTGGCTGAGGAATTCTGGGAGTTGGAAGTCCACAAGTCATAAAAGGGCCAAGTTTGAAGACTCCTGGTCCAGGGAATCTCCTGCTAGAAGGCCTGCAAAGTCCCTCTCAACCCCATTATTTTATGTTTTATGTTCTATTTCCTCTCTCCCTCTGAATAAAAGAGACTGAGATTTCTCCCATAACTGGGAAACAGTAAAAATAGGAATAGTTTGCCATCCCCCCCCTTCTTTCTCTGAAAACTGGGGAGGGAAACTGTTCCCTGTTGCAATAAACGGAGAACTTGTAGGAGAAATGAAATCTTGTTTCACCTGGAGCTGCAGATGGAATAAGATTTGGCAGGGACCTAATTTTGTCGTTCAGATTCACTCAATTCCTAGCAGCTCACAATGCTGTAGCTGCAGCTATCTGATATGTCTCGGGATACGTTGCCAGCTTAAACAAGGATGCTTTGTTAAACTGAATTTGGAATGGTTAAGGAGATGGAAGTGACTGGAACACGGTGTTAATTAAGGAATCAATGCAGGTGGAAATAAAAATAGAACTTGTGTTCATGGAAACTGTTACCAACAGGAGAGGCTGGTGGCACATTTGCAGAGTAAATTTGCCTTTTGTCGAAGCTTTTATTGTGAACCGTAGCTTGCTTTGTGAGATAATGAAGATTGTGAAGTGAAAGCCTTTTAATAAAATATGGTACTCTGTAAAAGTGCTACTGGAGTCCTTTTGATTTTTGGCTACCATAGGCTACCATGGTTCTCTTCCTATAGGGTCGTCAATGAGGAGACTTTGCATTATATCTGCCTGTCTGCCTTTCTGTGTATGTGTGTGTATATATATGTATATATCATCGTCATCCTAGCCCTTGTCCATCCACTGCAGGATGAAGGCCTCTTCCGCATGTTTGCAACCCAAATGATCCTGAACTTCCTTTTGCCAGTTGGGCTCGCCATACTTGCTGATGTCGTTGCTCCGTCTTGTTTTAGGTCTCCTTCGTAGACGCTTTTGATCAAACGGGATCCATTCTGTGACCGCCTTGGTCCAGCTGCCCTCAGTTCTTCTTGCTGTGTGACCAGCCCGTTTCCATTTCCATTCTTTGACTCTCTTGATGGCATCGCATACTTTTGTTTGTTCCCTCATCCGTGTGCGGGTCTTTCTATCTTGTCTTGTGATGCCAAGTATGTCTCTTTCCATATATATATGTATATGTGTAGATAGATAGATAGATAGAGAGAGAGAGAGAGAGAGAGAGAGAGAGAGAGAGAGAGAGAGACAGACAGACAGACAGACAGACAGACAGACAGACAGACAGACATAATTTGGGTAAAAAGAGAGAGAGAGACAGACAGACAGACAGACAGACATACAGACAGACAGAAAACTAGTATATAGTTTGTAGGTAGGTAGGTAGGTAAATAGATAGTTAGATGATAGATCCAAGAGAGATATAGAGAAGAGAGAGACAGAGACAGATAGAATGATAACTAGCATACAGAAAATTGGGGTAAATAGAGACAGACATACAGAAAACTAGTACATAGATTTGTAGGAAGGTAGGTAGGTAGGTAGGTAGGTAGATAGATAGATAGATAGATAGATAGATAGATAGATAGATAGATAGATAGATAGATAGATAGATAGATAGACAGACAGCTTAATGGGTGTGCTTCTTGCTCTTTAAACCTGTGTAAGTAGTGGTGTGGTTTCAAACTGAATAGCACAAATTAAGCTGGTGGGACGCATTATGAAACTTACTGTCTGCGCTCTAAACAAATTCATTGCTAAAGAACGTGCATATCGGAGTAGCAAGGCAGCCGGTGCTCCAGAGGAAGACAATTCTTCTCCTGTTAGATTTCCTTCTGCTTTTCGAAGATCTTCATTAGTTCCCATTGTTCGTGCTGTGCTTTCTAAAACTGGGCAGCTTGTAGAGACATCTGAGCCGCATGTAAATAACACTGCGATGTGTTGAGGATTTTAAACACTCCTCTTTACCTTGAAGGAGATTGCAAGGTTACTTTGAGTCTGCTTTAAGCAGCTGCCTAGGAATTAAATATTTAGTGCCACTGCACAGAAACCTGTGGTGGATTGATTTTGAATCTATGAGCTTGAGCTATAAAATCGTAATCATCCCATCCCGTCCCGTTCCGTTCCATTCCATTCCATTCCATTCTATTCTATTTATTTATTTATTATTTATTTATTTATGAGACTTATATACCGCTTTAAGTGCAAGCACTCTCTAAGCGGTGTACACCAGTAAGCAATGTATATATATATTTACACTGCCCCCAACAATCTGGGTCCTCATTTTACCTACCTCGGAAGGATGGAAGGCTGAGTCAACCTTGAGCCGGTGAGATTTGAACCGCTGACCTGCTGAACACAGTCAGCTAAAGTGGCCTGCAGTACTGCACTCTAACTGCTGCGCCACCTCGGCTCACCACTATTCTATTCTAACTTGTTGACAATATTTGTGGTTATTAATGACTCAAAAATAAAAGTCTTCAAAACCTCTCTTCTACTTCTGTCTATTTAATTGACCTGAGGCAAAGGTCAATGAAATGGCCAGTTCTACAAGAAGAAGATGCTAATGGCTAATTTGGTAGAAAGTATCCTCTATTAATTCATTCCAGTATCCAATAACGCCCTATCAATGGATTTCAGACTGAGGAAACACCATAAAATGAGATGTATCCAAATGACAAATCCATGATAGTTTCTTAACATTAGCAGACCATTTTAGAAAGTAAAGTGATGAAGAAGACACCACAAAGATACTCCAGGTATTATTTTCCTATTGAAAATTAAGCTGTAATAAATGTAATAAAATCGTTGTCTCAGATAACTGATTAAACCAATATATATATATATATATATATATATATATATATATATATATATATATATATATATATATATATAAACACACACACACACACACACACACACACACACACACACACACACACACACACACACACTGTATATTTATTGTGGTAATAGACCAGCGTAAGAAGGATGGGTACCATCAGTTAAAAAGCATAGAAGAGTCTTTAAGAAATGAAAAGCTAGAAGATATAAAGTATATATGAAATAAAATGGGATGTATACTTAAAAACAGTCTAAAAGGAGGGATAGGAAGGTTAGATGGGTGCAGGGTGCATAAACGCTTAGTATGGGGGAGATTGTATCTAATCAACTTTACCGAATGCTCTAATATGGCGAAGTAGATGCTCATTAATTTTAGTTTATAGGAGGACATTTCTTGGATGAATTTTTTGGGCTCCTGTGCAGATCGTAGCAACATTGTGGATTGCAACATCTGAAAACAGCAGGGATTGTCTTATGTCTCCTGGATATTTATGCATCATTGATGAGATGAGGTGAATATGAATGTCTCTGAAATAACAGGCACCAGAGAAGCAGCTGCTGTGTTGCTTCTGGATGTCCAGGATGGTTGTTTTCGAGTAAAGAGACTTCTTGTACTTCTTGGGCCTTCAAGGACAGCTGAGGGAGGCTAATGTAATGATGGCTGCATAAGAAGCGTCTTTTGGAGTGATTATTTCCTAACTGGGGTGGAAAAGTAAATATCTTCTTTGGCTTCAGAGGTTAGCTGGTTGGTGGGAAAAGTGATGCTCCTTCTGCCTTTGTCTTTTAAGCCCAACTTCACTTGTAGTCGGGCCCAGAAAGTAACAGGGAGATAGTGATGTCCTCGTCCGTGAATGTTGGCAACATACTGGTTGCAGTACTCTGGGCTAATTACAGGTTGGAGTTATTTGCTGAAGCAACTACTTTATAATAGACTTCAATAGCAGGAGGTCATTGGATTCTGCGTAAGCCAGCCCAGTTAATCGCTGATGTATCTGCTGATATGCCAGCCAAAAAGTGATGAAAGGGATTATTCACCTGTGAAGATAACTTAACATTTCTCCTGCTTCTGGGTCTGATCCATGAGAATTTCCATGAATCTTTATTTGGGCAGATCAGAGAACAAAGCCTACAAGGAAAAATAAAATGATCTGAAATCCACCCACCCACCCACCCACCCATCTACCTATCTATCTATCTATCTATCTATCTATCTATCTATCTATCTATCTATCTATCTATCTATCTATCTATCTATCTATCTATCCTATATCTATCTTCTATATGTATTACATATCCATCTCTCTCCCTCTCTCTCTCTCTCTCCCCTCTCTCTGTCTTTCAAGGTTGCCCTTGAAAACTGGGGTAGGTGATGTCATCATGAAATTGTAAAATTACATGGCAAAACTGAGGTTGTTTGCTGCATGCCATGACACATGTGATGCCATTGTGATTGGCACTAAAGATCTGGGATTGGCAGTCAGATAACCAATGTTGTCACAATGTGACACAGGAAGAATTGGCCCATCCTATCTGCGTGGCATCATGGCATCGTGATACCATGATTTGGCCTCTTTTGGGAAAGAAAGATGGACTTGCCTTGTGCTAAACTGTGGTTGCCTCAAAACAAAACTGTGATTTTTCCCCCCAAAGCACACTTCTCTCTCTCTCTCTCTCTCTCTCTCTCTCTCTCTCTCTCTCTCTCTCTCTCTCTCTCTCTCTCTCTCTCTTTCCAAAGCTGTGGCACTTCCTCTGATCATTCCATCTTAGCTTTTAATATTCTGGATGGTAATTATGATGAGAGAAGCTTCCAGGAATGGCTGAAATCCCTCCAAATTGTTAATGATGCATCCATAGTAAATTAACCTTCTTGTGTTACTCCTGCACAGTCAGTAATTATTAGTAGGACGCTTTGAAAAATATTCAGAAGGAAAGCTTTGGATCTTATGCTTGTGGCAGCCCAGCGACTCTGATGACTAGCATTTTTATGAAACCTTCAGTAAGAAACTGTGATTTAAATATTCCGCAGAAAACTTCAAAGTTCATATACATTTAGCATCCTTTGCAAGAACGTGCTTGTAATTAACAGATTTGGATAGAGGTGTTCCTCCCCTTTTCTTGATTATAACATCCTCCTTTTAGGATTGTATCTTTAACTTTCATTTTACATCAGTGGAATGTATTATAAAGCTACAAGGTTGGGAATAAAATGTCCCTTTTTTTTCTGAGCTGCTGAAATGATATGGCGGTTAGAATGAAGGGATATATATTGTAAAGTTCAATGCCTATGAAGCTGCTAACTTCTAAATTCAATATAGAATTTGTTTTTTTTAAAAAAAAATAATTTAAAATTTGAAAAATGAGAATAAAAATAACAGAAGTGAATAGAAACCAAAGAAAAAAAGAAATGAAAGAAAAAGCTAAAAGTGCAAGAAAGAAAAATAGTAAAAAAAAGAAAATAAAATAGAGAACTTTCCAGTCGTGTGATGATTCTCTTTCCTTTATTAACTATCATGTCTAATCATCAAAACCATGAAATGTATTTTTTTCCGTTTTATGTGAAAAGTCCATAAGGGATTTCCAGTCATCAGATATTGTCTTTGCTATAATCAAATAAGTCACCTTGGCCATCTCAGCCAGTTCCATCTTTTTCACCAACCATACCTCCATTGTGGGTCTGTTAAATATTTCCTTCTTTGTGCATACAATAATCTAACTGCAATTATCATATACGCAAACTATGTTCCATGATTTTTTCCCATTATTGCTTATCTATCAATCCCCAAAGAAAAAAAATTAGTCTTGATCATATATCAATCTTTAAAATACTCTGAATCAGTGTATCCATTTGAATCCACAATTTTTTCAGCTTTTTAACATCTCCAACTGAGCAGGATAATCTCTTTTGTTGTTGTGCATATTTCCAATTAAATCTGAAGTGCCTTTATACATTCTAGACACTTTCTCTGGCATTATGAATTAGAGTTTTTTCAAAGGTTATAGCACAATGTACATTTCAGTCACTTCAACCACCTATTTTCCCATTGTTCAAACTGTATATTGTAAACAAGATTCTTAGCCCACTTTGTCATACATTCTTTTACTTCTACAGTTTCAAATTTCAATAAAAGTTTGTACATTTTAGCTACTACGTGTCCATCATTTGTACACAACTCTTTTTCAAAATCAATACCGTAGATCAATACCACAATCAACATCATAAACTCTTTTTGTCTGTTTTAAATCTTTCTGATACGATCGCCATTAGCACTGTATCCCTGGGCCACCAACAGAGACTTTATTTTACATTTTCCTTGATGAAATTCTAGCATCTCACAATAAGTTAGTCATTTGTGTTTGCCTGTTATTTGCAATTTATAAAAGGCTTCTTGCGGCGAGAGCCACAAAAGCATTTTCAGAAACAACCTGCATTTGTATCTATTCCATATTATTAGTCTGGAACATGCCATAGAATGAATTGAAAGTTGAATGAGAACCTGGAGTTAAATTTACATCCAGTGACAAAAAGCTAAACCGGTACCAAGTACCATGGAAACAGGATTCAGACCTCACAACTGTGCAATACTTTTCATCAAACTAGGTGAAATTAAAACAAAAAACAAAAAAAACCAGGATATTTTACCCAGGTGTGTTAAATTCAATGATTGCTTGAATAAAGTGAGGTTAGAGGTTCTCTTCTCGTTCTGTCATGTTCAGAAACAGTCAAAGTCCCAGAGGAGTAGGCCTTCCCAGTGGGTCAAAAGTGCCCAGCAAATAATAAATTTTTAAGATGAAAGAAAGAGATGATTAAGCCACTAAGAACATTAAATTAAACATTTTAATTAAAGATAGATTGGTGGGTTAGATGGGCGACATATTTGCAAATATGGCATTCTTAGCACCTCACAGTAATAAGTATTAAAAGCGTTTTCTTAAATCTTCAGTGTAAGAAAATATCAGATTTTAAGAGTCAAAGCCCAATTGGTCTCTTCCTTCCTTCCTTCCTTCCTTCCTTCCTTCCTTCCTTTCTTTCTTTCTTTCTTTCTTTCTTTCTTTCTTTCTTTCTTTCTTCCTTCCTTCCTTCCTTCCTTCCTTCCTTCCTTCCTACGTCTCTTTCTCTCTCTCCTTCCTTCTTTCCTCCCTCCTTCATTCCTTCCCACATTCCCTCCCTCTTTCTTTCTTTCTTTCTTCCTTCCTTCCTTCCTTCCTTCCTTCCTTCCTTCCTTCCTTCCTTCCTTCCTTCCTCTCTTTCTCTCTCTCCTTCCTTCTTTCCTCCCTACTTCATTCCTTCCCACATTCCCTCCCTCCCTCCCTCTTTCTTTCTTTCTTTCTTTCTTTCTTTCTTTCTTTCTTTCTTTCTTTTTTCTTTTCTTTTCTTTTCTTTTCTTTCTTTCTCATGCTTCCCAATGAAGAAAAGAAAGGATATAGTTTTTATTGACTAGATAATTCCTTCTTATAACAATTAAGTACATTATCCACACTCTTTTATTTTGGGAACACTGAATGTTCATATTCATATTAACAAGCCAAGACTCTGTGCAGGAGACACCACTTTATACTTGAGCATCCCTGGTCATGACGGATGGTGCCTGACCTCCAAGATCCTCTCCCTTAACCGGTTACCTGCCAAACAGGACAGACTACAAGTCCCATCATGCCACTGATGGGGTTCTACAGGTTGATGGGGCTTGCAACGAATACATCTGGAGGGGCTCAGGATTTGGAAGTTTTATTTTAGAAAGTTGGCCTCAACCAAAGCCAACAAATATTGCAATGAATAATTGAAGAGTCTGACAAGGTATAAAGCAGATGGGTCTGCTTTGGCTCCGATTAAGCCCCGGGCACAAATCTCTTCCTTTGACAGCTCCACCCCTGTCTTTCTTTTTGATGCATAATCTTCCTTTTTCTCACTGGCAGATTGCTGATTTCCTGCATAAGGGCTCTTTTCTCTGTTGTTGAAAGCTGGTTTCCAGTCCCCAAATCCCCTAAAACGTGGTCCTGGATATTAAGGTGTCCAGAAATGCCAGCTTCCATTTGAAAAACCATTGTTTTTTGTTTTTTTTAAAAAAAGATTCTTTAATTTTTAAAAAACATTAAACTATGTTGCGTGACATTCTTGATTAAATTAACTTTCCATTGATATATAATTTTATGGTAATACTCCCCCCAAAAAGTGGGGCCGGGACATGATCGGATTTGCGGTATGATTGAATTATTTTATTGTTTTATTCTCGATGATTGTTTTAATTTTGTACGCCGCCCTGAGTCCTTTGGGATTGGGCGGCATATAAATTAAATAAATAAATAAATAAATAAATAAATAAATAAATAAATAAAGCTGGAACCTGACCGGCTCCTTCTCTCCTTGATGAGTTTCCATCCGTTGCTTCTTGTCCTGCCTTCAGGGGCTTTGGAGAATAGCTTGACTCCCTCTTCTTTGGGGCAGTCCCTGAGAGATTGGAAACTGCTATCCTGTCCCCCAGCGTCCTTCTCTTCATTGAACTAGACATACCCAATTCCAGCAACTGTTTTTTATATGTTTTAGCCTCCACTCCCTTAAATCATCTTTGTTGCTCTTCTCTGGACTCTTTCTAGAGTCTCAACCTCTTTTTTACATCGTGGTGACCAAAACTGGATGCCGTATTCCAAGGGTGGCCCTATCAGTGCTCATCATGGGCTAATCATGATATTATCTTAATAGCACAGATGATGTTATCTAATTTGGGTGGTGAAATGTCTGCAAGAAAACAACCAAGCTCCAGCCAAGAGCAGCTCATTTCAATCCTGAGCTACAAATATTCTTTATTGGTAATGCTAGATTTCTGCAGTTCAGCCCTTTGGAAAGATGCTTACTTGCCCCCCAAATCAAAGGCGGGCAACCAGAAAAAGGTGGTGGGCTACCTCACCAGGTTGACCCATCTTTTTTGACTGATTATGCTTCCCTGGTCTGTCATATACAGTAATGGCCAAAATTGTGAAAACCTTTTTGGAAAAGTGCATTTTTGAGGTTGGATGGCTAATAACGCCACTTTTTGGGGGGAGTATTACCATAAAATTATATATCAATGGAAAGTTAATTTAATCAAGAATGTCATGCAACATAGTTTGTTTAATTATCTGTACTGTATTCTATGAAAAGTTATAGCCAAATAACCAGAAAAAGGAAGCACAACTTGCTTAGGTTGATATCAAGGTAGCTTTCCTTCATCTGATTGTAGCCAATGAGCATGAGTGTTTAGAGAGGCAATCGGGTGTCATCTTGTTTTGGCCATGAGCCAATCAGATCACAGTTAGGATTCAGTTATTGACGTCTTGTATTGAAGCTGAGAGGAGGACATTTTTCACTGTGTTATGTGATTGCTATCAAGTTGGTTGGAGTTTTTTGTGTTCTTTCATTTAGTGAGCTTGCAAAACGTAATAAAATTAAAGTCATGGTGCAAAGAGTTGACTGGTCACCCAGAAAGCGATGTAAAACAGTATTATTTAGTAAACAAGGCTACAGTGATAAAGAAATTAGAAGAAAAATGGGTGGAAACTTAACCAAAGGTGGCATTTCTACTATACATTTTTCCCAAATGGTTTCCACAATTTTGGCCACTACTGTAGGTAGATGCCCTCAGCAACTTTTCCAAAGTCCACATATTCCTCCAGTTCAAAATATTTTAGGGTCACCTTGTCCAATCTATGATTTATTTTTTTCCCCCCTAAAGACCAAAATTTATGTCCGTGTCTGGGCGAAAAGCCCCAATGGAGAGCTGAATTAAGAGAAAAAGGAAGAAAAGAATGGAAGAACAGAAGTTGAGAAAAACTACAAGAAGACATACTTTTTATATTTTAATCAACATTTAGTTTCCAGGGACATAGATGGAATGGAACATTAGTGAAATATTGATCGCTCTGTGGTGTAAGGTAATTGGAAAGCTTTTGTTCCTGTGACAAAGAGCTCTTGGTTTGCATGGCTGCACCTAAAAATTGCTCAGAGCAATATAAAACTCAGTTAGCACCTTAGCTATGAAGCCTTTTCTGCCAGAAAGAGAAGTCTCTTTGATATTGAAATCTAGATTTCTTTAGTTCTCGGTGAAGTAGTGTAATTCTTCCTCTTCCCTTTTCTCCCCCTTCTCCTCTTCTTTTTCTTTTTCACCTCCACTCTGTGTTAATTTGCAATTTGGGAAGAAAAATTCATTGCTATGCAGATTAACAGGGTTAGGATTTCAAGGTCTGGAACACACACAGAGAGACAAACACACAAAGACACACTCTGGTAATAGGCTCCATATATTTATTTAAAGATCTAGGTACACTGGCCTCCTCACCTCCCATTGATTGATTGATTAGATCAGTGATTCTCAACCTTTCTAATGCCGTGACCCCATAATACAGTTCCCCATGTTGTGGTGACCCCCAAATGGGTGTGGCCACCAATAAGAGGGAGTAGGACAGCTAGGGAAAAGGGAAAAAAGTGGCGGACAGCATGGTTTGGTGACCCCCGTGAAATGGTCATTCGACCCCAAATGGGGTCCCGACCCACAGGTTGAGAACCACTGGATTAGATTTTTATCCTATCTTTATTTTTTATTTTTTTCATAATTAAAGCAAAGAACATATCCAACACACCTTACTCTTCCCATTTGGTGGCATGGTGGCACAGTGGTTAAAATGCAGTATTGCAGGCTAATTCTGCTGATTGCCAGCAGTTCGATCCTGTCCAGCTGAAGGTGGACTCAGCCTTCCATCCTTCCGAGATTGGTAAAATGAGGATCCAGATTGTCGGGAGCAAAAAGGCTGGCGTGGTAAACCATTTAGGGAGGGCTGTAAAGCTATTGCTATTGCTAACTCTGCTCACTGCCAGTAGTTCGATCCTGACCGGCTCAAGGTTGACTCCGCCTTCCATCCTTCTGCGGTTGATAAAATGAGGACCCAGATTGTTGGGGGGCAATAGGCTGACTCTGTAAACTGCTTAGACAGGGTTGTAAAGCACAGCGAAGCGGCATATAAGTCTAAATGCGCTTGCTATAAGTGCACTTGCTATTGCTACTGTATTTTCCCCATAACAACCCATTAAGATGAGTTGAGCTGAGAGAAAGGGACTGGTCACCCAGCCAGATTTCAGACTAGAATTCACAATCTCCTGGTTTGTAGGCCACTTGCTTAGCTACTAGTCCAAACTGGCTCTCCTGTTATAAGGGTAGGGGGTCTCCTCAAAGAACACTTTTGCTTATATATAAACTGTCATGAATAAGCAGACAAACGGTGTGCAGATTATCTGGAATCCATCTCATCTTGAATTGGAAAGTTCCTGTGCTCCGCCTGATTTATCATTCAGGAGTATATTGAGGTTGACAATGATTCATGACTCAAGATAATTGGAGCGATTCATTTTCAAGGGAGAGTAGAAGAAGGGTGGGGTGTGAATATTTGTGCAGCTCTGCATTAGATAGTTGGTCTCTCTCTTATCAAGTACTATCAACCCTGTTAGGATCTTTCTGATCATTTTCTATCTGAAGTTTTAATCAGCGCTGCCGAGGAAGTGAATACAGTTCTTATTTAAATAAATGACAATGAAATATAAACATTTTTCTTGTGTTTCTGCAAATAATAGCCACATCAATATAAAGCTTCTTTTCATTGATCATCTTGATTGCGTCGTCATAAATCCTGTTTACATTCTTATTTAAATTTGTTTCCCCCACAATATTCAAAACATTCTTACTGGTTAAGATTTTCTCAAAATTAGTTACACTTAAATATTTAAGTCTTTTTCCTCATACAAGCTATCACATTTTTACATTTCACTTGGGAAACTTTTAATGAACAAGCAGATCTTTATTAGGTCATTGACCAGCACAAGAAGAGTGGGGTACAAATAATTAATTTTATTTTAAAAGCTAAAAAATAAACTATAAAATACACAAGATTACAAGCATTTAAAAAAAATCTAATGTATGGCTAAAATAATGTTAAAGCTAAAATAAAATAATAATAAATCTTTAAAAAGAGAGAAACTTGTAACCAGGGATAAAAGATTAATTAAATACAGGGAAACATAAAAAAATTAGTATAGGGTTAACTAAATGTTTTCAACAATTTAAAACACTCTTAATTGACCAGTCAAATACTCATTAAATTAGTTTGAGGTGCAAGTCATCATCTGACGGATGTAATTTATTAAGTTTTTACAAATGGCTTAGTATACCTTTATGATATCCTTTATGTGCCAAATGTTTCTATTCATTTATATGCTTGATCTGCCTTCTTTTCTCCCAACATGTTTGAAATTGGCCATTGAGTTAGCTGGGAATGTAGCCCTTTTGTTCTGCCTTTTATTTTGGATTCTTCCTTTGATTGATGGATTCCTTATAGGTTGCAATCCAAGAAAATGCGTGCTAGAGTATCTGCGAAGTATATGTTCAAAATAATGCTGCAGGGGAGGAATGTATATTTATATTGAGCTAATGTCAGAACTCGCCAGCAACCTGTACAGAGAGGGGAAAAAAAATATCCAGCTGAAAGTGATCGCCCCTTAAAAAGAAAGGTCATTATTCTATTAACAATGAATTAATAGAGTGTTCCAAATGACTGGCTCTTATATTCGGTTTGATGGGAGGTGAAGGCACACCAGATGAAGTAGAATAGATTGAAAAGAGATTTAATCTACGTATCGAGAACCTTTGGCACTGCACACCCAATGGATAGATTAATTCAGCAGCAAAGAGTAATGAGAAAGGGTTGCTTTGAAACTAGGGTCTTTTCTTAGTTGAATCTTAGAAATTAATATCTCAGGGACTGCCACAAAGAAGAGGGAGTCAAGCTATTCTCCAAAGCACCCGATGAAAAGGAGAGAAGCAACCTAGATCCAAGGAGTGACAGTGAGAACAATTAACCGGTGGAACAACCTGCCTCCAGAAGCTGTAGTAAATATTTGTAGCAAATAAATAATTTCGGCCTGTAAAATCGTGATCCCTCAGGAGAGATGGACAGCTGCTTCCATATGTGGGCAATAGAGATAAGATTCTTATCGCCCCAAAACTTCATTTAGAGATGATTTCTGAAATATTCCGCTCACTTACCGTAACTTTGAAATTTCAAAGTCTGTTTCTTGTTTTTCATAGTCCTACCCATGTTCTGGATTTAGGGTGACTTAGTTGTTTTCTTTCCGCTACGAGTAATTTCCACTCTACACCATACAGTTCTTGTCTCAGGATTATTAGAGAGGGGAAATTATACTTGAAATTACTCTGATTTTTATAAATGATCTGTCAAACGCTTTGAAATCGACCGAGCTTAGAAATGACAGCACTTTGCGTGTGTTGTAGAATTTGTGTTATTAAAATGCATTCTAAATTTTAATGTTGGTCACGGACTTCTTAATAGCTTCAGCTTTATTGCAAATTATGTATAGATTCCCAGACATTCAAATTTAAATGGTGTTAAGCAAGACTGGTTTTTCACGGTTTCTTGAAATCTTCTTTGTCTCTCACCCCAATACTGAGATACGTTTTTATATTAATAACTTGGAGTTTCAGAGGATTTTATTGGAGAAGACAGAGACAAATATCTTCCATCCCAACTCTCAATTTTCATAGAGGTGCTAGTTTCATTCTCTGATGCTTCCTGGATTAATCGTTAAAATTAAAAGTATTAATTTTATTTGTATGCAGATCAGTGGTTGCCCTCTGGGGTGTTGTTTTACAGGAGAAGCTTAAAATGGTGTTTTGCTTCAAGGAATGTTAACCATACACAATCTGGAATGCCCATTTGATAGTAATAGTAGTAAAGTTGGAAGGGACCTTGGAGGTCATCTAGTCCAACCCCCTGCTCAGGCAGGAAACCCTACACCATTTTGGACAAATGCTATCCAGTCTCTTCTTAAAAACTTCCAGTGTTGGAGCATTCACCGCTTCTGGAGGTAGGTTGTTTCACTGATTAATTGTTCTCACTGTCAGGAAATTTCTCCTTAGTTCTAGGTTGCTTCTCTCCTTGATTAGTTTCCATCTGTTGCTTCTTCTCCTGCCCTCAGATGCTTTGGAGAATAGCTGGACTCCCTTTTCTTTGTGGCAGCCCCTGAGATATTGGAACACTGCTATCATGTCCCCCCTCGTCCTTCTCTTCGTTAAACTAGACATATCCAAATCCAGCAACCATTCCTTATATATTTTAGCCTCCAGACCTCTAATCATCTTTGTTGCTCTTCTCTGCACTCTTTCTTGAGTCTTGAATCTTCTCCTTTGTTCCAGGTTGTTTCTCTCCTTGATTAGCTTCCATCCATTGCTTCTTGTCCTGCCCTCAGGTGCTTTGGAGAATAGCTTGACTCCCTCTTTTTTATGGCAGCCCCTGAGATATTGGAATACTGATTTATAGATGTCTCTTTTCGGTCTTAGCAACCGATTCAAATGTTCATGTAGTTATTATAAGATAGGCTCTAAAAACATTTTTGCCAGGAAGATATTCTTGCTCAAGTCTTTTTGAAATGCAAATGTAAAGTTACACGAGATCGAAGGCTCACTCAAGGCAGTCTTCCAGTATCTGAGGTGTTGCCACAAAGAAGAGGGGGGGGGGTGGTCAACTTATTCTCCAAAGCACCAGAAGGCAAGACAAGAAACAATGGATGGGAAGGAGAGAAGCAACCTGGAATGAAGGAGAAACTTCCTGACAGTGAGGACAATTAACCAGTGGAAAAGCTTGTCACCAGAAATCGTGGGCGCTCCATCACTGGAGGTTTTTAAGAAGAGGCTAGACAGTCTTTTGTCTGAAATGGTATAGGGTCTCCTGCTTTAATGGGGGTGGGGGATTGGACTAGAAGACCTCCGTGCTCCCTTCTAGCTCTATTCTGATTGTAATTATCATTATTACTTTACTAATGCCTCTTTGCTGTTTTCTTTTCAGCATCAGCAATGGCCTGATATCTTGTAAACAATGTAAGAGAGCTGTGTCAGCCATCTTGATTAATACACCTTACATAATTCTGATCAGTGTAGACAGCTAAGACACTGGAATTGGTCTAGTGGCTCAGATGTTGGCCTAGAAACCAGGAACCCACGAGTTGTAGTTCTGCCTTGGGCAAGGAAGCCAACTGGGTGATTTGAGGTCAGTTGCTCTCTCAACCCAACAGGTTGTTGATGAGGGGAAGGTAGGAGTAAAAAGGAGCATTATATATGTGTTCACTGTCTTGAGTTACTTATCAATAATAGCCACAGCACTTAGACTTAACCACCACTTCACATTGCTTTACAGCCCTGTTTAAGTGGTTCACAGGGTCAGCCTGTTGCCCCCAACAATCTGGGTCCTCATTTTACCACCTCGGAAAGAAGGATGGAAGGCTGAGTGAATCTTGAGCCGGTGAGAATTGAACTCCTGGCAGTGGGCAGAGTTAGCCTGCAATACTGCACTCTAACCACTGCGCCACCATGGCTCTTATAATAAAGACAAAATAACAGAGTTGGAAGGGACTTTGGAGGTCTTCTAGTCCAACCCCCCCTGCTCAAGCAGGAGAATAAAAATGTAATAAATATATTTTAAAAAACCTCTCTCCTTCTTCATGCATTCAGCAGTGATTGGTTATATTTAAGGGTGCTTTATTACACTACTTGCAAACCTGCTCACCATTGACAAATACCTCTTAAGTACTTGTGAACTGTGAGTATAAGGTGGGTGAAGTTAGCTTCCTTATCTCTGAAGTCATCCTTCCAGAAACCGTTGAGTGATAGGCAGATTAAAATGTGACAATTAAACAATAAACCCACGAGAGGGATGTCATCCCGTATAATTGAACTTTATCCTATTTTCAAGCAATTAAATCGGGACCAAAGTAACAAGCCAAAGATCCTTTACTGTCAGTTTCACAGTGTGGAAGTGTGGGATTATCTTACTATCTCTAAATTCCCTTCCCTAAGCTCTGCCAGGCTAAAGATGCAGGTAAAAGATAAACTTAACAGGCATCTCTTCAAGTATCTCTGCATCCTATTCCATGACAGTGCAATGCTTACATCCTAGTTGTTTTGCAGTATTGTGTAGCCTTGAAGATGTGTATCAGCACATCTAATAAGTCTGGACACGATTCAAAAACGGAAAGATGGATTGGAGCAATAGGCGAGCGCATCAGCGTGCAACTCCTTAAATCCAATGCATATTTTCCCAGGATCGCGTTGCATCCACCGTCCTATGTACAGTCAAGATTCAGGTACTTCTCCAACCAGGCCTGGTGTCTGCACAACATAGTTGAATTACACAAATGGATGTGAGCAGATTTGTTTGGGATCAAATTTAGTAAGCAGGCCTCGCAACCCTGCAAGGCAATATCTACTTTCCTTATTACTTAAGTTACTCAAGGCTGTGTTCCGCTCTAGAAGTGCCAAGGGGAGATAATCGTGCAAAATCACTTTGGTTTGGCTGATGCCCAAAAGCTTCAGGGTGGCTCCATCTGCATTAATGAGCCATTTGATTAAGGTGCCATCTGGTTAATGCGCCATTTAGGCCAGCTACTAGATCCAGGAAGGCGAACCAAAAGAACAAGGCTTGACGAGGTAATCTGATTCTGACAACATCCACATGGTTAATATTTATCTTAAGTCACACTTGTCACTTTAGTTAATGCTCTGTGAAGTTCATCCTCGCCCACGTCCACTGTGTACCTTCTTCTCATTTGCAAATGTAGGCTACTTGAAATGAGGTTTCCAAGAGCAGCTGAGTCAAGAAAACAAAGCAGGGGAGGTTTAAACAAGAAAGGTCTGCCAGAGTGTTTTTCAACCATGTTTCTAAGCAATGCATCGGATATTGTGCAACCATAGAGGAGAATTCCTAGATGTGATCCCTCAAGGGGCAAAATACAAAAGCTGCAATAGTCTATGTCGGGTTTCTAAAACACCAGAAGGCCGGACAAGAAGCAATGGATGGAAACTAATCCAGGAGAGCAGCAACCTAGAGCCAAGGAGAAACTTCCTGACAGTGAGAACAATTAACCAGTGGAACAACCTGCCTCCAGAAGCTGTGGATGCTCCAACACTGGAAGTTTTTAAGAACAGGCTCGACAACCATTTGTCTGAAATGTAGAGGGTTTCCTTCCTGACCTGGGGGTTGGACTAGAAGACCTTCAAGGTCCCTTCCAACTCTGTTATTTTGTATTCCGTTTCTCCACCTTGGCTGCTTGAAGATGGGTGGACTTCAACTCCTGCGCTGGCTGGGAAATTCTGGGAATTGAAGTCCACCCATCTTCAAGCAGCCAAGGTTAAGATACACTGGTCTATGTGCTCTCTACCTCTCTCTCTCTCTGTGTGTCTCTCTCTGTGTGTCTGTGTGTATATCATCATCATTGTCATCCTACCCATTGTCCATCCACTGCAGGATAAAGGCTACTTCCACCCGTTTCCAACCCATAGAGTCCTGAGCTTCCTTTTGCCAGTTGGGCTCGCCATACTTGCTGATGTCATCGCTCCGTCTTGTTTTAGGTCTCTTTCATGGACGCATTTGATCAAGTGGGATCTGTTCTATGACCTCCTTGGTCCACTAGCCATCAGTTCTAGATAGACAGACAGACAGACAGACAGACAGACAGACAGACAGACAGACAGACTATCATTCATAATCATTCTAGCTGTTCTAGAGTAGTTGGCTTGGATTTCTTGTGATTTGAGTTTTTACCCTAACCTTAACCCTCATAATGGTGGTAGCTAAATTATTTTCCTTAAGGTGTTTTTTTTAAAACACACACACACACACACACACAAAACAAATATTGAGATGATATTTTGGATCTTTTTATTTATTTACCTTAGTTTTAGGCATTTTTATTCCTCAATCTGCCAAATTAGATTTCCGTGAAGCATCTGATGTTTGAGCTTTAGCAAGCTGCCATGTGTTTAAAATCCTATATTTATAGCCTGTATAGAAGGTAAGAGGCTGTGTAGCTTACGCACTGCTATATTCTATTTTAGGAACCATGGTTTAATATGTAGACCAAGTTTGTTTAGAAGTTCCAGCAATTCAGTAAATAACTTTTAATCAAATGTATCTCCTTTCCCCAATGCATTTTCTTTTCCTTCGAGGAGTTACAGATATGAACTAGGACTAACCATTCATTCAAATATTATCTTTCTTGTTCCTGAATGGCTTTATGCATTTTGTTTATCTCCTGGCTTAAATCCTGATTAAGCTTATAAATTAATTGAATGACCTTATAATATTTCCTTTCTTACAAAGATACACACACATACACACAAAAACACAAAAGCTTGCTGTGTAGAGTGAAAAATAATAATAATCTCCAGGATCAAGGAGAGAAGCAACCTAGAACTAAGGAGAAACTTCCTGACAGCGAGAACAATTAACCAGTGGAACAGCCTGCCTCCAGAAGCAGTGAATGCTCCAACACTGGAAGTTTTAAAGAAGACACTGGACAGCCATTTGTCTGAAATGGTATAGGGTCTCCTGCCTGAGCAGGGGGTTGGACTAGATAACCTCCAAGGTCCCCTCCTACTGTATTGATATATCTAGGTACCACTGACTCAATTCCAGCTCCTGGTGACAACATGGACCAACATTTGCCATATTGATCTTAGTTGGGCTTACCTGTTCTATTCTTTATAGATGAGCTACAGCCAAAGGCTCCAAGGTTATGTACGCCAGTTGTTGTTGTTGTTATTTCCCTGCTACCAACAGAAGAGAATATTTATAGCTCAGGATTGAATTGTGGATCCTTTTTATTTTTTTTAAATTTTTTAAATTAATTTTTTAGTTTTACAATCAAGTACTTAATAGACAACGTGTTGCCTGGGTCCATTAGTAGTTCTGTGGTACATATAAGCTTCTTCCAAACTAAATCCAATATTACACCATCCAATGCATCTTCCCTTCTTCCAGTAATAGGCATTTTTCCACTCTCAGCAAATAAGTCACAATGGTCGGTTTATTTAATAGACCAAAGATGAGTAATTCTGGATTAATATACTACATCTCTTTTACAAGAAGGTGTATGTCTGGAATTGGCTACTATATTGTCTGAAATTGCTACTGCATAAGTAGCATAGTATTTAAGGTTTGAAACTGAGAGTTTCCTGAGAATGGAATGGAATAAATTAGAACAGAACAACAGAACAGAACAGAATAGAATATAATGTGGAATGTAACGCAGAATAGAATAGAGGAGAGGAGAGGAGAGGAGAGGAGAATGTAGAGTGGAATATAGAATAGAACAGAACAGAACAGAACAGAACAGAATAGAAAATGGAATAGAAAATGGAATGCAATAGAATAGAATGGAATGGAATGGAATGGAATGGAATGGAATGGAATGGAATGGAATGGAATGGAATAGAATAGAATAGAATAGAATAGAATAGAATAGAATAATAGAATATATGGAATGGAATGGAATGGAATGGAATGGAATAGAATAGAATAGAATAGAATAGAATAGAATAGAATAGAATAGAATAGAATAGAATAGAATAGAATAGAATAGAATAGAACAGAACAGAATAGAAAATGGAATAGAAAATGGAATAGAAAATGGAATGCAATAGAATAGAATGGAATGGAATAGAATAGAATAGAATAGAATAGAATAGAATAGAATAGAATAGAATAGAATAGAATAGAATAGAATAGAATATATGGAATGGAATGGAATGGAATAGAATAGAATAGAATAGAATAGAATAGAATAGAATAGAATAGAATAGAATAGAAAACAGAATGTAGAACAGAATGGAATGGAATGGAACAGGAAAGAATAAGAATACAAAAGAATAAAATAGAATAGCCTGAGCCAAAATGTGACTTCCCTGATGATCATCACAAACAGGGAAGTGCAAAACCTTCTCTTCTGTGAATGGGGCTTTTGATTTCTGCTTTGGGCCACATTCTGGAGTTCTCTGGAACTGCGATTTCCCACATACTTTATAAGAACTCTTCTTTTTCCAGCACTGAACTCTTAAACTGTATTTGTTCTCACAGACAGTCTGGAACAGTTCTCCAAGCCGTTCCACTAGTTCAACCCTCTCAAGGATTTTGCATAGCCCTTCTATCACAATAACCCATTTAGTGTCTTTTAACATTTATAGTTGTAAGGGATGTCTTCCTCAGCGGTTCAATTCCCTTGAAAGAGAAACCAAGAACTGCTCCCAAAAATCTACAGAAATCAACTTACGAAACAGCTTGACACCGTGTGTTCCCTTTTCTCACTTTCCTCCAGCTTTATTGACAGAGAAAGAAGGCACCAGTGCATCAAAGATTAGCTATTTCATCTTTTGGATCCACTTCCTCCTTACCAAAATCCACCTAGCCCCAAGCCAGTCCAAAGTTTACCAGCCTGATAAATATTTTTTTGAGTCTGGTTAGGAAATGGCATGGTAAATCCTGAACAAATAATTTAAACTGTCATTGGGCCGTTTAAAGGATTATTGTGGGCATAGTGGAAAGAACAACATTGTCACTCGGTTTTCCTGCATTGTGTGCTTACTGCTTAAGGCTGAGTAACACCAGCAGAGATTTTGCTGTGGGTGCTGGGAAACAGCACAGCAGCAAAGAGGAATGTTACTTAGGGTGACCAACACAGGGAGATGAGTTGAAACATGAATAATATATTGATATTATTTGCATAACAAACTACAACGTATTGCAATCCATGAAACTTATCTCTGCTTACAGCAACCCAGGAACTTTTGATGTATCTTTTAAAAAAAAAAATCTAAACGGGAGTAGAAACAAATTTAATTTGGGAAGGATATACCAAATGATTGGAAACATGTGACGACAGCTGACATCCTGATTTTGGATGCTGGATCTGGTGCCCTCTCTAATCCTCACACATATGGCGTCTTTAAGAAGAACTGGACACAAATCTCGACTCGTTTTCTGTTCCCCGGCTTTGCGCACTAAGGCAAATGTCGCTAATTAGACAGTCGAGAACAGCTATATTGTGACAACATGGAGCCTCCATCCCGTCCTGAGCTCCAGAGACAAAGCAAATGCTGAGTGATGTGTAGATAATTACATTTTGGCAACTTGAGATGAATTCAGTGGATTTTCCTTAGCCCAAAGGCTGTAAAAACAGTTTGTCATCATCAGCTGAATGGGTGTGAATGAGAGGCCAATAGTTGTTTTTTTTTGGGGGGGGGAGTAATTTTTATTGATTAGATTAAACAGATAAAACAGATACAAATATACCTAGTAGAAAAATACATATAAAAAAAGAAAAAAATATAGAGAAAGTGAAACTCCTCTAAAAAAAAAAAGGAAAAAAATAAGAAGAGGCAACTTTTTCTTTCATCCTTAGCAAGTATATTCAACTATAACAATTTAGCCCTTCTTAAAGCACAACCAGCTACCTCTTCAATCCCATTCTTCCTTCCGTTTTCTATAAACTCATTTCTAAAACTCTGGGTTAGTCTTGTTAGTCAGCAAAGACCCAGTCAAAGTTAACAAAAATGCTTAACAACAATAAATACATGTATATTCTCACTTCTGTTTAAAACCTAATCCTCCTAAGACCTATAATAATCAAAATGTAATTTTAATTAACAGTTAAACGTTGGAAAAATTAGAAATTATGAAATGTTACCAGAAATAATAATTCTTTATTTATGTATCAAAAATACTATTGAGTTTCAACACGTGCAGTTAGATTGTTAGATTGCTATATAGCAGTGGTTCTCAACCTGTGGGTCGGGACCCCATTTGGGGTCGAAGGACCATTTCACAGGGATCGCCAAACAATGCAGTCCGCCATTTTCTTTTCCCCTTTTCCTTAGCTGTGCTACTCCCTTTTATTCTATTGGCTTTTGAAAGCCAATAGAATAGACTCTCTTGAATAGAGTCTAATTCTATTGGCTTTCAAAAGCCAATAGGAAATGTCCAGGCTGTCTCTGCCCTGCTGAGCCCGCCAAAAGTCCCAGTCTGCAAACGGTGCTGCACCAGTTGAATAGTCCTCGACTTACGACCGGTTAAGTAGTCCTCGACTTACGACCAGTTGGGGTCGCGGCATTAAAAAGGTTGAGAACCACTGCTATATAGGAAATAGTCATCTAGCATCAAACTGCTTTTTTGTTGTAGATCGCTAGTTTCACCTTTGGAATTAAAATTCTTGTGAATATCTACTCTAGGGAGTAAAAATATGACTGTTCTACCATTTGGCATATTAAGGAGAAAAAGTTAAGCCCAGCTATAATATAATTGGTTGCCATGGGGAAAGGTATCATTAAACATTTCATCTAGTGTTGAATGTTTAATTCTAGCAGCGAGCATGAAAACACTCCAGGAAGTCTTAGAAGGTTTTAAATCACAGTTAATGGTAACATCTTTTAAAAAAATAATAGTTTACACCTTTAAGCACGAGAAGGATGCCCGGTAGGTATTCGAAATTTGAGCAAAAGAGGTCCAATTAAAAAAGGATCTCAGGAATCCTGCGATGAGCACTTTCCTCCTGGCCCCGTAGAAGCTAAAGCTTGCCTTTTCATCAAGCTCCGAAATAAGAATAATAAACAGAAACAAGATTTAGTGCTGGTGCAGAACAAATGGCATAAGAATTAAGGACATTATGAAGAAAATAAATTTAACCCCAGGTGGCGTTCTCATCATTGGACCTAAGAAGTCCTCTCGTCCTCCAAAGGCTTGTGAAATCCAAAGCATGGTTTGTGCCAAACCTGAATTAAAACAAAACCTGATCTAAGAAAGAGTGTGGTCTGTATTATTAGCCAGATTTGTCCTGTTTTGAATTTAAGTCTTGTTTTTTTCTCTCCTCATCACTATGGTAACCCAGCTGGCCTATGGTCAAGATTATTTTCCTATCATAATATGATTATTCAGTTGTATTACTCAACTTAGCCTTAATGTTAACTTTGGAGTTGAGAAGATACTCAAGACTGGCCTATGGTTCATTTTAACCTATTACCCTTACCAACAATTATTAAATAATGAACAGTTGGTTTTAATCTATCCATCATTTACATATACACATAGCTGACACATTCTTAGCAGAATCTTGGTTCAACTGCAAGGCCAATGACGCAACTTCTCAGTTGTTCTTCTCTTCCCAATATGAAACTCTAGAAATGAATTTTGCTTTCGTTTCTAGTTAAAATCATAGCAACCAGATTAAATATATGCGAGAATTGATTGCAAAGTCACGCAGATGGAGAGAAGTCCAAACGGAGAGAGGGTGAACAAAAAGGCCTTTTTTTTAACTAGATGATCTGGTAATGCAATTCACAGCAATAGGAGTTTAATGAAGTCTAAAAGAGCTTATATCAATGGATTACAGAACGGATGGATTATAATTCAGTTTCACTATGGTGGATAATTCCAACCATGTAAAATTTTAATTTATATTTTGAAACAGAATGAACTGACCAGAATTAGTGTTGAGTTTAATGAATGCAATGAGGTAACAGCTAGCTTGTTATAGTAACTAGCGGTAGTTAGTACATTTCAGAAATAAATTTTCATGCACTTTAGAAACAAATCTGAATCTTACTAAGAAATAATTTCCATTGAGGGAAAAATCAGAAGAGCAATCATCAATTTCACCGATAATCAAGGGTGGCATTTTTCGTTCATTAAAATGTCTGTGCTTCTTCTTCTTTTAAATGTTTTATTGATTTTTAACATAATTACATTAATATTTGGTAAAGAGCATGTTGTCTGGGTTAGTATTTAAAAAACAATGACAATTAATTTCTATAATTCTATAGTCCATATTATGGCTTTGCTTGATTTTCTCTTCTTCCAATAATACTCTCTTTTGCCAACCTTAAATTAATACAGTTCTTATCATTTGAATAAATGACAATTAAGCATAACCATTTTGTTCATGTTTCTGCAAATAATAACCACATCAATATAAAGTATCTTTTCTGATTGATCATCTTGGTTGCCTCGTCATAGATCCTGTTTACAAAGTTCTTATTTAAATTTGTTTTCTCCACAACCTTCAAAGCATCCTTACTGGTTACAATTTTCTCAAAATTAGTTGCTGTTAAGTATCTTAAGTCTTTTTTCTCATACAAGCCATTCCAACATTTTTACATTTCTCATATCTTACAAAAAAGAAAAGAAAAACAGAGAAAACATTTCTTTTATATAAACCATCCCAATGCTTTTATATTTCTCGTATCAATGTCTTTGCTTCTTTCACAGCCCTTTCTGAGAGCTGGAGAACCACGTGGCCTTTCATTTCACTGCAATTGATGGAGCCTCCTGTCTTTCTGCAGAAGGCAACTTAAAGTTGTCTACAATCAGTTGAAGGCCATATTGCTGGCAATAGATGGGCTCCAGAATGCAGATAAAACATATTAGCAGCCACAGGATGTATCCGCGTATTAAGGAGTGTCGCCATTCATCTCCTTTTGCCCTAAAGAGAAGGAATGCAGCGTTGCCTTTTGCCATATACCCTCAGTCTGCAGTTCTTTGTACTTCGAATCCATTGTGTGCTTAGCCCTTTTACCGTGCTCAGATGTTTTCCAAAGAGAAGGTGGCATTTGCATTAGTAGACGAAGGTTATCGGGGTTTATAAAGAGCGTTTACTAGACCCGTCTCACCCACAGGCAGGTGATGCTTTTAACTCTAGCTGTTTAATGGGCTTCCCTGCTCTTAGGATATCTAGGTCAAGAGCCATTTATGCAAACTGACACAAAGAGAGGGGAAGTTTCCAGTCCTCAGGGGCATTCGGGATTAAAAGGGGACAGACAGTGCTGGTGATAAAAGTTAGTCAAGGCCTTGAATGTTGTCTTTTGCATTTTTTGTTTTTAAATTGTATAGGAAAAAAAGAATGAATCCAATCTTTGAAATATTGCTAATTTGGAATAAATTGTGTGGTTGATTTTCTTTCTCTCTCCTTATATGCAAAAAACCCCCATAAAAATAGCAGCCTATTGTTGTGTAAAATTACAAAGGGTAGTTTAATCTCACCTTTGTTTTTACAGTTAGGGTGGGAAGAACTACACCAGAGTCTGTCATATACCATATACAATATACCATATACCATATACCATATATATCATATATCATACATCATACACCATATATATCACATATTACACATCTGCATCATGCATTATACATCAGAGCCCTGGTGGCGCAGGGGTGAAAGTATGGTATTGCAGGCTGACTCTGCCGACTGCCAGCAGTTCAATCCTGACCAGCTCAAGGCTGACTCAGTAAAATGACCCAGATTGTTGGGGGCAAATAGGCTGACTTAGAGAGGGCTGTAAAGCACCATGAAGTGGTATATATGTTAAGTGCTATTGCTAATATACATACATACATACATACATACATACATACATACATACATACATACATATATGCTAAGAGGTGTATTTTGAAAGACTTCTCAGTCCAGGAAAGACTCGTACTATGATATCAGCTCTTGAGATCTTCTAGAAGCAGCTTCTGCAGAAAAAGTTGGATCGTAACTTCCGGTAGCGAAAGCAGACTACTTAATAACCAGAAAAATGTGGTAGAAATTATTGCTGGGGTGATAAAAGCCGATTGTTAGAGGTGACTCTTTTCAGCTTTCCTGGGGTTTTGTGCTGTAAGAGTGACATTTAGAAACTAATTAAGAAGCCATATTCCCAAGCATTCAGAATGCTCTTTTAGCCATATGTGGCCCTGTTTCTTTTAATCAAGTCCTATAATTAAGCTCTTTGATTGGCATAAAATTGGAAGGCATTTGATGTGTAGGTAACAACCTGGTTTGTTTTGGAATCAGAAATGGGGATTAACAACCTAGGCTGTCTCCTGGAAGTCTGTGCTTTCAGCTGTGATGGAAATGAGCCCAAAAGAAACATCAGCTCTTGTGTGTGTTGGAATAAAATCTGGGATATTTGTTGCAGCAGATTTTAAAAAGCTGTCTTGATGCAGAGTGAGATATGGAATCAATAAACTACACTATATTATTCTCCTGCCTTTTTTGCTGCGTCTCAGCTTAGTTATTAACTGATATTACCCATAATTGTTTGCCTTCGTGGATTCTGGTCATCAGGTATGTGGGTTTCACATATCCATACATGTGGCTGGGTTGACATATACTAAACATAAAAAGAATGCAGAGATGCTGCATTTGCAGAGATAAGGAGCACATGCCTGTGATGGTTTTTAAGTGATGGGCACCTGTCTGTTATTAAAATCAATTAAATACCAAGCCATGAGGGATTGGTACCTAAGCATCATCTGACAAGCCCTTGCATGGAACAATCCCAAAGATGCTTTTTCATGAGGCAACTGGACTTTCTTGGTTTTCTTTGAAGACATTTCACTTCACTCATCCAAGAAGCTTCTTGAGCTCTGACTGGATGGTGGGGAATGAAAGGATTTATACTCCTTGCTGACAGCTGGTCATTTGCCTTCTTTTAGAGAGTCATTGAAGCCACTTGGAGGTTTGTCTGTATCCTCAGGATCACCTGAGTACTTCAGATGGGTGTGGAGCCTTCTTGGAACTGCTGAAAGGATTGTGTTGTTCCAAGAAGGCTCCACACCCATTTGCACCACTCAGATGACCCTGAGGACACAGGTAAAGTTCCAGGTTGCCTCAATGACTCTCTAAAAGAATACAGATGACCAGCTGTCTGCAAGGAGTGTAAATCTTTCCATTCCCCACCATCCAGTCAGAGCTGAAGAAGCTTCTTGGATGAGAAACAAGATGTCTTCAAAAAAAAAAAAAAAACCAAGGAAATCCAGTTGCCTCTTGAAAAAAGCACTTTTGGGACTGACAGTGAGAATATTAATCAATGGAATAATTGCTTATTCTGGGTTCGTTGGTGCTCCATCACTGGAAGTTTTCAACAGTAGACTGGGCAATCAGTTGACCAGGATGGAGTAAGGTGTCCTGGCTTGAGCAGGGGGTTGGACTAGAAGACCTCTATGGTCCCTTGCAGCCCTGTGAGTCTATGTTCTTCAGTCTATGTGAAAGAGAAAACATAGAACCTGAATGCAACTGTTTAAAGCATATATATATATCTTTCTCCTAATTATCTATACAGATAGCAGATGTTAAATGCAATTATAGGACAGGGACATGGCTGTTCTATAACAATTACAATGTCATCCCTGGTAAAAGAGTTTCTCAGCAGGTGAAAAGGGAGGTAAGGTAAAAGGTTATCATAGAAAAGCACCAGGCAAAGCAGAGCTTATGAACTGGAGAGAAGGAAATATTAAGAGTTCGTTGTATCTTAGAGAAATGGGAACATGCGATACTCCCCAATATAATCATTGTAAATAAGTAGTCCAGTTCAAATAAGAGATAAAGCTGAAATGAAAACAAAACAAAACAAGATAATTGTCCAGCTTAATCTGTAAAGCTCTCACTTCTAAATATTCTAGTCCAGGGGTAGGCAACCTTGGCTCTTTTATGACTTGTGGACTTCAACTCCCAAAATTCCTGAGCCAGCATGGCTCAGTTTGGAAAGCTCTCCTTTTCCCCTCAGCATGGCTGGCTCAGGAATTCTGGGAGTTGAAGTCCACGAGTCATAAAAGAGCTAAGGTTGCCTACCCCTATGAATCTAGTCTGTAATAGGTAAACCTTCAACATATCTTGAAGAGTCTTCTTGGGCACATGTATCCTGTCCTGGAGACTTAATGGCTTCAGCTAATGACCAAGCATTTTTTATTTCTGGTTTCAATCCACAGATGTTTATTCTGTATAACGGGGGAGAAAAAAAAACCTCAATGGGGGCGTAGCTTGCAGCTGTGAATTTACATTTCCTTCCACAAAGACTGCAGATCTGTCTTTAAAGGCAGCAAAAAAAATAATAATAGCTGATTAGTCAAACTTTACCCGTCTTTTTTCTTCAAAAGCCAATCAAGCATCAAAGGAAGCCAGCCCCACCTTTGCTATTGTGCTAATTGGGAGGAAGAGGCAAAATAGCATGCAAAACTCAAGTCGATGCATCTAGCTAAGGGTTAAAAGGGATAGTCTCGTTTGCTCTCCAGCGGCAGATGTTTTGAGTGACTCTGAAATCTGTGAACCGTAATGTGCATTGCATTGCTGCTTTGTGGATTTTATCATTGCTGCTTTTTCTGAATTAAACATCCAAGGAGACCTTTGCACGATCGTGTGGCAGAGTGTTGCCTTTTTAGTCCCACAGAAAGATGATGGCTAAAAAAACCCGCTCCCTCTGTCAAAATCTTACGCCCAAGTCCTTTATGAAGGAAACAAACCCTTTGCTCTTTTTGCAGTCTATTTTTTCTGAAGACGCTTTCTCGTAGGTCAGACAGGGAACTAAAAAAAGTCAATAAATCCTGGAAGAAGCTAATGACAGGCTGCTGTCAAGAAAATGGCAAGCTGGGGTCTATTAAGTCACAACGAGTCATTAATAAAGTGGAGGGAAGTAGGGAATGTTTTAAGAGAGGGTGGATGCAGCCTGGGGGGAGTGGGCAGGTCGTATTAATGGTTATTTTATTTCAAAATTGTATTGTACTTTTTTTTATAACGTTTATATGGAAAAAATAAAAAACTTTTAATTAAAAAAAATTAATTTTAACAATGTTTATCCTTTTTGACTGGCACCATTGAATGGGACCTGATGTATATATTCAGGTTGCCAAACTCAAATTCTTGACCATGGAACACATGTTAATAATCTACAAATGCTGAATGGAATTCAGGAAATGTCAATTTTAAGCAAATAAGATATAAAGCACCATTCAGGACCATGGACAGTGGCAGATGTCACTTGCAGTTTGGCATTCTTTCCATCCACAAGAAAAAAATGGTTGTTTCAGAGCCATTTAAAGTCAATCAACGCCTTAACACAGGGGTCTTCAAACTTGGCCCTTTTATGACTTGTGGACTTCAACTCTTCAGCCAAGCATGCATGGAATTCTGGGAGTTGAAGTCCACAAGTCAAAAGGGCCAAGTTTGAAGACCTCTGCCTTACCACCTAGAACCAGTGCAGTGGTTCTCAACATTTTTAATGCCGTGACCCCCAACTGGTCATAAGTTGAGGACTACTCAACCGGTTGTAAGTCGAGGACTACTCAACTGGTGCAGCACCGTTTGCAGAATGGGAGTTTTGGTGGGCTCAGCAGGGCAGAGACAGCCTGGACAATTCCTATTGGCTTTTGAAAGCCAATAGAATTAGACTCTATTCAAGAGAGTCTATTCTATTGGCTTTCAAAAGCCAATAGAATAAAAAGGGAGTAGCACAGCTAAGGAAAAGGGGGAAAAAATGGCGGACTGCGTTGTTTGGCGACCCCCGTGAAATGGTCGTTCGACCCCAAATGGGGTCCCGACCCACAGGTTGAGAACCACTGACCTAGTGGGTGATTCATCTCAAGCTGATTCAGCTGTTTAATGGGCCTCTGTGTGATTTGTCGTTAAAGCTTCTGGAGAGATAAAGATTCTGCTTGGGGTTTATCGTTCAGATCCAGGATGACCAAAAAAAAAAAAAAAATGCAACTTGCAGGCTATCAAGGACCAATGATTATTTTCCTTCTTCTGAACCAGAAGCCTTAGTTTAATCTAGTGAGAGTCTTTAGCTGGATCAACAAATTGCCTTCCAGTTGAATGTCTGAAACACATATTCACAGAGAGCCCAGCAGGTGTGTAAATTAAACATTATTGTTTCATTATTATTGTTTGCTTTTTTGCACATAGAAGACAATGTCACACCAGCATTTTATCTTGATTTTATGTTGGGACCCAACTAACTAATCAGGACAATAATTCTGCAGAAAGCTCCGTTAAAATGAAAAGAAAAGAATAAAGTAAAATCCTAAGTAGTCACTCCAGGAAAAAAAAACCCAAGTCAACGGGTATACCAAATTTTGCTAACCTGGAGGAAGACACCTGTCCAAAAATGGTGTCTAACTTGGCAGGAAGAGGCTGGGTAATTGCCAGGTATTCTCCTGCAGGAGTGCTTGCTTTCTGTCCTCCTAACATTAAATACAATTAAAGGGACATTAGTTCAGCAGGTGGGGTATAGCACAAACATACTGCACCACTAAAAGGTAGTTAATACTCTTAATATAAGGGGGGGGTAAGAAACATGCAGTGCCCCAGAAACCAGAAATCGACTATTTGAACGTCTAAATTTTATGAGATTTGGAATTTTCAAACATTTTTAGCAGGCGAATGGAGCAATCCATGCATTGTGCAGGTTCATCACGACTCTGCATTGTCTTTAGATTTTAATTTATTCCCTAACTGGTAAAAAAGTAGCTGACGTCTATTTTTATAAATGAGTCCCTGCAAAGAAAAGACCTTCAAAAAAAGTTGCCTCTATTCTGCAGCCTTCTAGGTTTTGAATAATACATGGTGTTTAACTAGGCTAGAATAATCCAGTTCATTCATAAGAGTCTGAATTTAGTAGAGCCTATGTATAATTGAGGGTATCTAAAGATAGATTCATAAATCCGAAAGGACAAGTAAGGTTAATTAAAGAACTAATATGTTATAATGGGAGGCCTGCATCTCTGAGCTTTTTGTCCACACAATAAAGGAGTAAAATGAATAGTTGTTTTGCTTCTATGGAGAGCAAATGAAAGAGGGTGACCCAAGAGTCTTCCAATCAAGAGAAAGCACATCCAAAACGAGGAACAGTGAGTTAGCTTGTTCTTTTCCTAACGCCCCACTGGATCAGTGGGCTAAAAGGTAGAGATCATTTATGCTGTTGAATGTGTACCTTCCAAATAACCCCAAAAACTCGGTGAAGAATGTCCTCAAATCACATTTAGAAAGGCCTGTGTTGCCTTAATTGGGTCACATATGTTGTGCCGGTCTGGTTTAAACCTCTCTTACATAGCTGCCACTGCTATGTGTTGAGCAATGAAATAGGAAAAGAAGGCAGTTCTTGAGAAACTAAAATTGTCTCTGGAAAGAATTGGAAATAGAATATCACTCTACATTTTCATGGGCCCAAATACTGTATAGCAGTTCCTTTATTCTCTTATTCACCAAAGCAGCACATCTTTTGGAATTATGAGACAAGTGCACGGAAGGAGGCAGAGGTGATGGTGGAGGAGGAGGCAAAGAAGGAGATGAAGGTGGAGAAGGAGGAGGAGGAGGAGGAGAAGAAGAAGAAAGCATTAAGAGTTATTTTAATGAGCCATCACCTTAAAACAATGCCCTTTCCCTTTCAGCTCTGTTCTACTCTACTCTACTCTGCTCTGCTCTGCTCTGCTCTGCTTCTATTCTATTCTATTCTATTCTATTCTATTCTATTCTATTCTATTCTATTCTATTCTATTCTATTCTATTCTTCTAAGAAATATTCTATTCTATTCTATTCTACTCTACTCTACTCTACTCTACTCTACTCTACTCTACTCTACTCTATTCTATTATTTCATTCCCTATTCTATTCTATTCTATTCTACTCTACTCTACTCTACTCTACTCTACTCTATTCTATTATTTCATTCCCTATTCTATTCTATTCTATTCTATTCTATTCTACTCTACTCTACTCTACTCTACTCTGCTCTACATGTATGATAATGGCTGAAGAGGGGCAAATCCATAGTAGTAATTCTAGGACTCACTTGAGAGGTATTTACATTACTTAGACTGAGGAGCAAACACTGCTGGATTTTAATGTAGGCAGAGTGGATTAATCAGTAATCAGTATATCTGAAGCTCAGACTTGGGAAATCTGTCCTTTAACCCGTTTTTCTCTTTCTTGGTGTATCTAGCAGCATCATACCATATGTACTATTATTGTAGCAAATACTCCACAATGCCTTTAAATAGTGGACCTAGAGGAAACCATCGAAGTCAGATGAAGGGAAGAAATGATGGTGATTTGAAGCCTGCACCATCTTTGCTCTTAACCAGGTCTTTCTGAAGTGAAAATAAAATGACACCAAGGACTACCAACCTCTCGGGCACAGATTGACTACCTCAGCCCCAAACAATACATTTTTCTTCTCCTTTTTGAAGGACACCCCAGCATGACCTAATCCATGTAGAGAGAAGATTTGGTCAGGTTCTGACAAGATAAGCTGTAGTGAGTTCTACTGATCTCCGCAGGATAATATTAAGGACATAGTTAATTCTTCCCATAATATTAACAGGGCTGAGAGAAGTTAAATCCTCAGTAGGCTTAGGAAATGGATTATAAACTCCCCTTCCAGCTTGCACATATGTATATTATAACTAATACTATAGCTGCACCGAGGCTCCATAGCAAATAGCAATTTTGTTTTCCCGACTTCATATTCTTGACTTTGGGCATAGAAAAATCATACAAATTGAATATATATGCATGCAAGTGGAAGATTGTTCTCTGTTACTCAATGGCGGGCCTATCACGATGGAGCCATTTTGAGTTTTGCTGGTGGAGGAAAGAAAAAAAAATAGCATTTTCAATTTCTTTCTTTTGGGGATTTTCATGAATTTCTTCAGTTCTTTAATAGTCCTTCTTCCGGCTGAGCAACAGAACCAGAATGTGAAATACTAGTATATGCACAGAAGGTAGAAATCTGAGATAGGAGATTTTATTATATCTCTTAGTTTTAATTATATATGTATGTATATGTATACACACACTTTTCTTCCCTGTTGATCTTGTTCTACTGTATGATATCTCAGAAAGTGCTTTTCAGAGGTCACAGCATAATAATATAGAGTAATCAGGTTCCCAGCAGCTGTGTTTCTTTCCCATAAAATGTTAAGCCTTCCAGAGATCACCTAGCAAAACAAATTATAGTATAGAAGGGGTTCGGAGTGGGGGGGGAAGCAGAACATCTGTTACAGATTAGAGAAAAAAAATGTTTCTGGTTTATGGGATATTTGCCAAGAAATAAAGACAGTAATTCGTTTTGAAAATGAAACTTGAAATTTATGTCTTGAAAAATGTATTTCAGAGGCCTTTTCAGCATTTGAAAATGTTACTTTGAGTCTGCAGGTTAATTGTTATGAGCATTTGTTGGGAAACATTCATTTTCTAGCCACTGAAATATTTTCAGCTTGATTCCTTCCTGTTGCCTTCATCCATCCATCCTCCCATCCACCAATCCTCCCATCTATCTATTCATCAATCCACCAATCATCCATCCATCCACCTTCCATCTACCCCTCCATCCATCCCTCCATCCATCCTTCCATCCATTTTTGTATTCTGGGTCTTCTGGGTCTTTTGCTTTATTTAAAATATTTTGGAGGGCTTTCCTTGTGTTTGTGTGTTCTGGTAAATCCCATGTGGTTGTGATAGCCTGTTGAGATGTTTTGGATGCACGGCAATTTATCCTGTTCACAGCTGTAGGGAGTTGAGTGGTGTGTTCCTTTTTACATAGAGAGTGCCAATGAAGGGGTCAAGAGAAAGTGACAATTGAATGGAGTTGCTGAAATTCTAGAAAGAAAAAAGTCCAAAGTTTAATGCCAAAAATCAGTGTGCAAGCAGTAGATGGAAGCAAGTGTCAAACCGTCCATCTAGCAAACTCAAAATCAAAGCATCTTCAAGGCTTTGAAATGCCATAAAAGACAAAACTTTATTTGAATACACATCTCAGAATGGAAGAAGTGAAACCAACTCTAGTTTCCCCATGCTGTTAACATGAACATCGTTATCCTATAAATTGTCAACCATCTGGCTAGCGAATTCAACATTGAGGAAATTTTACAGGTGCCATAAAAGATGAGGTTTATTGAATACACATCTCGGTATTGAAGAAGTGAAACCAACTCTAGTTTCCCCGTGCTAAAATCTGGTCAATTAACAATTGCTTCTCATATCCTCCACCCACCAAGTGTTCACGCTGCCCAATCACACTTCCTTGATTTGTTATACGAACGGATCCACTTCTCTATCAGACAGACACCTGCTGTTCTGACCTTGGGTCTCATGGTCTGTGGATGGCTTCTTAGAATTCCCAAGCTTTCTCCCCTCCCCCTCCTGTTTCTATGGCAAATTGAATACCGATAGAAGTTAGCAGGCCTCTTAGCAATTCAACCTTGACAGCAAGTATAGAAAAGTATGGAGAAAAAGTAATGAACGATTTTGGGTAAATTCACATCCCCCCTTCTTTTTCTTATCTCATGCCTTTAATTGGCTTGCCATGCTACTTCTTACTCCTTTCTGACCTCTACCTGACATTGCTTACCTCAAAAAGGAATAGCTGAAGAGTAAATTTGTGTGTATAATATTGATTTTCATCCATTCAGACTCTTTGTTCTCCTTCGCCGTGGGAAGTTAGCCGGAAACGAGGGTGGGAGAGAGATGCGTACAGCTGTCAAATTTCATTCGGATGTCCCTGACTTAAATGGGCTATAAGGAGAGGCATTAAAAATGGCCCGTGGCATCAAGGATTCCTTTTTTTTTTTTGTACAGTTCAGGCATCACTTCTTGATCTTTTTTTTCAATCCCAGTATATTTCTTCTGGGAAATAGGGGATTGAAACTAAAGCTTTGCTTAATTTTGGAGGCTCTGAGCACTTTAGGGGCATTATTCGGGGCAGCACAATGCTGAATAAAATGTGAAGGATGTCTGTATATGATGTCTGTTCTTGTTTGTGGTTTTTATTTATGTGTAGTGTGCATGGTGGACAGCACTTAACTTTTGTTGTGAGTTACACAGTGACAATAAGGATGTATTGTATTGTATTATATTGTATTGTATTGTATTGTATTGTATTCTATTCTATTCTATTCATTTTCCTCCAAGCAGGTTTTTCTACCCCATTGCGCCTATGGGCTTATAAACCAAATACTTCTCACAATTCTTTTAATGATCTGTATATTTGTGTTTGTAGAAAGGTGATTCCCATTTTGATCTAACACACTGAATTTTCATTCCATCATTTGAAATCAAGGCCTTAATTATCTGTTGCTGGTTGTTCATTACTGTATCACTTCACACCATTCTCAGTTCTACCTGTGTAAGCTTTGATACGTGTCAATCCAGACTTAGGCAAAATATTATTCTACTACTTACAAGTATCTCGCATTCAGTAAGATTAACAACCTATGCTTCTATTAATACATGTGTATAATAACATGGTCTCTGTATATACAGTATTAATTATTGTAAAGCTCTGTGTAACGCTTTTGAAGTATTTTCTTATATATTCTCATAAAAATCACAAAAGCACCTATATTCAAAAAAATCCCATCAGCATCCATCTGATGTTTCTACCTACGATTTCTAGAATGAATGGAAATAATGTACTTTATTTAGAATAAATAAATCATTATAAAAATTGCTCTTGATGTTATAAATGCAAAAGAAATATCTCAAACCAACTATCGACTTTCAACTGCCATTTTTTAAAAAAACTGAAAATAGTTTATTTCTGCCCATTTTATTTTCAGGCTAAATTAAATCAGACTGCTATAATACTAGAATAAATTATATAGCTTGAAAGAAATTCTGGCATATCATAAAGATTCCCTGAAAAGATTATCCAGAGATAAAGTCTTTCCTTTTAGATATTGTCTTCATGAGGCTGTATCTCATACCCGCCCAATTCAGCCATGCTCAGTCCAGGAGATAATTTAAAAAAAATATCTACAAAATACCTCGTTTTGAAAGATGAAGTGGCGTTGGGAGATATTTGTGGGAAATGTATAAATAGGAGTCTGTTACAGAGGGTGGGGCCCTCCAATATCACAATCGGTAATTTCCTAACGGGATGGTCATGTAGAAATATGGGGAAGGATGGGTCAGTGGTTAAAGGTGCTGGAAAGCTCACAGCCCGGGTTTGAGTCCCGAGTGCTGCATGATGGGATGAGCTCCCATCACTTGCCCCAGCTCCTTCCCACCTAGGCAGTTTGAAAGCATGCCAGTGCGAGTAGATAACTAGGTACCACTTCGGTGGGAAGGCAACAGTGTTCCGTGGGCCTCAACGTACAGTCATGGCATATGACCATGGAAGAGTCTTCAGATAACACTGGCTCCCTCAGCTAAGAAACAGAGATGAACATTGCCTCCTAGAGTCTGACATGATTGGGCCTAGGAAACTTTTATTTGGGGAAATGCCTCTCTTAAAACCTGTTCCTGTGAGAAATGTCTAATGGGGTCCTTGGTGCTCTCTGAGCTTGGTTGTTTTCTTGTAGATGTTTCATTACCCATCTAGGTAACATCAGCAGCGCTAGAAGGGAGTGGAGTTTGCAGTGAGGAGGAGGAGGAGGAGGACGACGACGACTGTGGGGTCCATTTCTTCAAGAAAAGAAAACAAGCTCAGAGAGTGCCAAGGCCCTCACAGTTCAACCCCAAGCTCCAAATATTCTCCTTTAAATATATATCTCCAATTAACGTGATTAATATTGATCCTACAAGGGAAGGCAAGCTAGCTTAACTGGTGGACCTGCCATTACATTTACGGGGGGGGCAGCAAATGGTCAATTCCAGGTTTTATTCTTATATTAGCACCAGTGGACCTAACATGGATTTTCTGCCTCTTGAACTGCAATTGCTCTGGGGTATGTCAGGTTGCATAGCTTTTAAACACGTCCCTTAGCTTTGTCAAGGCTGGTGTTCAGTCCTCCCTTCTGTGAAGCAGAAGACCATTAAAATGGCAGGACCATTCCTGTACCTTTGTTCCTTTGAATGATAAATGCCTTGACGCGGCAATGGGGAATGACCACATTTTTCTTCTTATTTTTTTACAGGTTGTTTTAGTCTTTGCTCTTAGCATTGGTGCTCTTGTAATATACTTCATAGATTCGTCAAAGTAAGTATTTTGAGATTTTTTTCCTCCACCTTTCGTTAATGCAATTATGAGATTTTATTCTTGGCTTCATTCTTTGACTTAAGCTCAAAGACTTACATTGATCATCAGCATGTAAGTCAAGATCCATTAAAACAGGGGTCTCCAACCTATGGTCCACGGCCCAATACCAGGCCCTGGCCTACTAGCTACCGGGCCATGGGATAGGCTGGCCAGTGCATGCATGTGTGTGCGCGCACTCATGCTCATTCGTGCTAGTGCCTGGAGCCCCATTTGCATATGCATGCAGGTACTAGCCACTGCCGTTGCTAGCCCTGCACGCATGTACAAATGGGGCCCCTAGCGCTCACGGGTTGCACAGTCCATTTGCGCATGCGCACAACGCTAGGAGAGGTGGTGGCTAGCACCTGCATGCATCAGCAAACAGGGCCACTAGTGCTGTGGGAGTGTGCAGAGCCCCACTTGCGTGTGCACACATGTGAGCAAATTTCCCAGCTGTTCCCTTTCCCTCCAGGCCGCCAGCATGAAAAGGTTGGTGACCCCTGCATTAAAACACCCCATAGTTTTCCAGCTATGATTTCAAAGACGTTGGGAAAGTTATTTTGTGATTGTTCTTTTGCGATGGTTTTCTCATTGTTCTTTTGTCATTGTTTTTGCAATCCTCCTCCTCCCTTTAAATAGAAGAAGAGAAATAGAATTATCCTGTAGTTCTTAAAAAAAAAAAAATCACAATACATCGTTAGTTCATTTCACGGCTGTTCAAAGTTACAAAGGCGCTGAAAAAAGGAACTTATGGCCATTTTTCATACTTGTAACCGTTATAGCACCCCACGGTCACGTGATCAAAATTCAGATAGCCAGAAAAGTTGTAAAATGGGAAAAACCCACTTAAGAAATGTTTCACTTAGCAACATGAATTTTGGCCTCGTTTGTGAACATAACTCAAGAACTACCTGTATAGACAAGCGTAAGTTGGAGGAATCGCCCTGAAAATGGCAATGTGTTTATATGTGTAACTACTACTGAAATTAATGAATTAATGAAATTATGTGGGAATTATCATATCACGCTATGTGCTCTAATATAATATGTGCCCTGACAATATACTGCAATCTGAATTACATCTGTGGTTCTTCCTTGGTATTATCCCATCTGTAGAGACATTGAAATTAAATCATATTTCCTTTTGTGGTGAGCAGTGACTGGTAATGATCTTAATGGTTGGGTGATAATAATATTATTGTGATAAAAGGTTACCATAGTCCGAACATAATGTCTTTTTTTTGGTTCTGCAATATAAATATAGTCATGTTTTGTTGGTTTATGGTTATAGTTTATCTTAATATAGTTGGTTACTGCATCTGTAGTTCCATTTTTAACTGAACGTTCTTTTTTGTTTAATAGCCCCCTCCTGTTACACATATTATATCTTAAAAGAAGCTTCAGACTATGCTGATTTCAGAGGAACAGATTTTTAGCAAGCAGTTCTTGTTGAAATATGCAGGACTAATAGAATTTTCTCTGTGGCTGAATTACTGTACACGTCATTTTTTTTCCGGACATACCCCTGAGATGTGAATGAATACGTATGAATACAAACACACACAATGTGTTTGGGGAAAACATTGTCTGGCCTGTGTGGCTGTAATAAAAATTAAGTGTGAGACCCCCATGTAGCTCCCATGTAATGGGGAAATGACACACTGTTGTGCATAAGGATTGCTGATTGTGGCTTAAATGATGTCCTCTTAACTTGCTGTACAGGACAAGAAGGCATGTGCTGGTGTGCAAAATAGAGTTGTGTGGCACTTGGTTGCATTTAATTTGATAATCGTTTTGAGAATAGCATGCTGAATGAAGTGGAAAAGAATTACACGCCCCCAAAGAAATTGACTACTAACTTTACTCTCACTTCTCAAAAGTCATTTAACTTAGGAAACGTAAGTGGGATCCAGGATCTAAAGGAGATGATTATAGATGCAGGAGGGGTAAAGAGATACAGTTGATGTAACAGCAATCTAAAATCAGTGCTCCTATGAAAAAGACCCCCTTCCTTTCTTCCTTGCTCAACCTTCTCTGCATTCATTGTGATTTAATACCGCATGTCAATTTTATTTGCTCATTGTTTCATCATGTCAAGCGTACAGGGACATCCTTGAAATAAAATGTCATTTTCACTCGGGATATACAGTGATCTAAGTTTGAAGAAGAACACATGATTAAAAGCATCTGTCAGCAGGTCCTCCAAAAAAGCTATTCTTCCTGGGCATTCCTGCAATTGTGTCAGAACCGATGTGAAATCCCAGGGACAGACACAGTAATTTGACAGAATTGTAGGCAGTGCTATCTTTGGATCCTGAAGCACCTATTCTGAAACATTTCTGAATTGTTACATAATTGTACTATGCATCCTGTATGCTGGTAAGAGGATGTGGGTTTTTAACCTACCAGGATTCTCCTTTCTCAGGCAGAGGTGGTGACCTTGTTGCCATGTTTAATTTTGCTATGTCTTGGAGGCTGCAAGGAGTGTGATTGTTGATGTGATCACAATAATGGGAATTTTATCTTTTGGAAGGATTTGGGAGGCTTTTTGGGGGGGGGGCAATGAATTAAATCAAGGGCCCCCAGCCCCCGAGCCATGGACCAGTACCAGGCTGTGGCATGCTAGCAACCGGTCCACACAAACAAGCAAAGCCCCATCCGCGGGATGCAGGCAGCACACAAAACGACACACCCTCCGGTCCACGAAAAACCTCTCTCCACATAACTGGTCCCTGGTGCCCAAAAGTTTGGGGACCTCTGAATTAAATCTTGCATCTCAAAATCTCCTAAAATGGGAAAATAAGTCTGCTGTCCCATTCTCTCTCTCTCTCTCTCTCTCTCTCTCTCTCTCTCTCTCTCTTGCACGCACGCACGCATGCACACACACACACACACACACACACACATAACTATGGTTTAGTGGGTTTATTAACATCCCCCCACAATTCCCTTCACCAAAAACCCAGAACTGTCCCAATTAAGATCAGCCTCAAGCAGACTGATGCTAGTCCACAGAGCAATGGCCAATGGGTCCACAAGGCACTTGAAATTTTCCCAAACGAGATAAAACCCACCAGGCAAAATTAAATCCACAAGGCAAGAGGGTTCAAGAGACAAGAAAAGTCCAGAGTTCACAGAGCACAATCAAAGTCAAGGCAGGGTGTCAATCCAAAGCAAGGCAAGAATGACAATGACCAGAAAACACATAGCTAGGAAATGAACACGTTGTTCCCAGCATCACTTCTCTCTCTCTCTGCTGTGCTAAATAGCCAGCTTCTGGTGCAGCCCATCTAGAAGGGTGAGGCTTTCTCCTCTTGAGTAATCTGGTTGATCTCCTCTGCTCCTGCCTTTTCTCTATGTGCTCTCAGATCAGGTGCAGAAGGCAGTTCCTCTTCCTCATCACTGACTGGCTGCAGCTTTCCCTACCTGAAGCCTCAGGGTTGTCCTGCTGCAGCTGAGCTTCAGCCAAATCCCTCTTAGATGGCTACCTGGAGCCATTGATCAAATGCCTTCCAGACGTGCCTGAAAATTGTTCATCCTCCTCTGAGCTGACATCTGGAGAGGCATCTGGGGAAGCGTCCAGGGGAGTCATCATAATAAGTTGAAAAGTTGGGGAGAAATTAAGAATTGTGGTAATGCTTGTAACTTCTGCAAGATCAAACTGGCATCAACCCAAATGAGGAGACCGAAGAAAGACGAAAGAAATAAGATCTCTATCAAGTGCAGAGTTAAACTATAGAATTTCCTTGAAACACTTAGAGCTAGAAACTGGGTGATTGTGAATTCTAATCCCATTGTTGGCACAAAGCCAGCTGAATGACCTTGGGCCAGTCACTTTCTCTCAGCTCTTGGAAGGAAGCAATGGCAAACCACTTCTAAAAATCTCACCAAGAAAACTACAGGGTCTTGTCCAGGCAATCTCTGAGAATCAGACACGATTGAATAAATGAAAAAAAAAATGGTGATTGAGAAAATCCATAGAGCTAAAATTTAGCAATGGTTATTGAATTGGAGAGATCGTATTTTAATATCTGTTTAAGAACTCCAGAATTGTATCCTTGCAACTTTCAGAACATTTATGACAATTCAAATCAAATGAAAATGTTGGATTTTTAGATCTTCAAACTAATTCATGAGTGCTTTCTTTTTTATATACTTGTTTAAATTCAACTTTATTTCAACTTCTGATCTTACTTTTCACCTTCTGAAGCCAGCAGAATAGTGAAGGAAAGCTCTTATTAAGGCAGCATTTCTCAACCTGTGGGTCGCGACCCCATTTGGGGTCAAACAACCATTTCACGGGGGTCGCCAAACAATGCGATCTGCCATTTTCTTTCTCAGCCGGCGCAGGGGGCGGCGCTGCACCTGTGCGCCGCACTGCGCATGCGCGCCCTGCAGGGGGTGACGTCGCGCATGCACGCCACGCATGGAGCGGCACATGGGGGGGCGCCACACATGCGTGCTGCGCAGGGGGCAGCATCACGCATGCGTGCCGTGCAGGGGGGCGCCGCTGCGCATGTGTGCCGCACAGGGGCCGCCGCCGCGCATGCGTGCCGCACAGGGGCCACTGCCGCGCATGCGCACTGCCTGCTCATGACCGGGGTCGCCGGTCTAAGAAGATTGAGAACCACTGTATTAAGGAGAAAAAAATGCCATCTTGAAGAATGTCAGATTAGATTGTTATTAGTCTATCTCTTTTCTTTGGATGAAATTGCCGTCATTTGGCTAGTAGCTTCACAGAAACGCTGCACTCAGCTCCCTAGAGAATAATATTGTAACTCCGTTTCTCATATAAAAGTGTAGATATCTATTAGGCTGACATATTGTGAAATGGAGTGAAATACCTTGTTAGAATTGCTAGTCAGATGTTGTGTCTAATGGATGTCCTGGCCATTGCAGTTTACATTTTTACATTTTCTGATGGCGAGGAACCCAAGAATAGATTTAAAAAAAACAACAACCAAGAAGAGAAGGGCAAGAAAGGGAAAATCTGTTGTCCTCCTTACAAGTAAAGTCAGAAAGGCAGAATATCTTTAATGCAAAATGAAAAGCATAGTGGCCAATAAAATCTTGTCAAGTAACAAAAGGAGAAAAATGACAATGCTTAGCATACTACATTTCTCTAAAGGAGGATGATATATATAAGATGATATAAGATGGTATTTAGTTCTGAGTAGCATCCATGAGTCACCTTCCCCAAAGTAGGTATGGCCAGAACAAAAATGAAGCAGGATTTAAAATAGTTTAAATTTGCTGAATACAATTGTGCTGGAATTGAAAGTTCTTCTGGGTTGATGCCTTTATGCAGAACCCCAAAATGCACTAATCGCCCCATTTCTGATCAGCAAAGCAGGATTCACCAATCAGTATAAGCAATCTCCAACCTCAGCCCTGAAGAAACCCACAAGGTAGCCAGGTTTTGCATGGTGGGATGGAAAACCAGGATAATAAAGAGCATCTGAGCCTGAGTATAGATCAGGGGTCCCCAACCCCTGGTGTGTGGACCAGTACTGGGCCGTGACATGCCAGCAACCAGTCCACACAAACAAGCAAAGCCCCATCCACGGGATGCAGGAAGCATACAAAGCCACACACCCTCCTATCTGCGGAAAAAACTCTCTCCATGGAACTTGTCCCTGGTGCCCAAAAGACTGGGGACATCAGGTATAGATAGTCAGAAATATCTCAGTCTTATTAAGTGCTGATTACTTGTTTAACTTCTTAAAGGTATTTATCTTTTGGTATATTCATGCCATATCAGCTATTATACTATACAAGAAAGGGTAGACAGGAAAATATCTCAACAAACAAAAGTCTTCTGCAGTGTCTTAGCTTCTCCTTCCATTTCATCAGCCTAGTCTTCCTGCTTAGAGATTCCCCCTCTTCTCAATAAATATACATATTTAAAACACATGTACTGTGTTTGTGTCCATATATTTGTATAATTACGTACATACCTTAGTTAGCAATCACACTTTCCAAAAAAGAAATGACCAAGCCAATAGATTCTGTTTACAATCAGTTGATGGGCATCATATAAGTTAAAATTAATCTCTATCTATAAAGTGGTACCTCAGTATTCGTGGCTAATTGGTCCACAGAGGTGTAACGAGTACCACATATGATGAGTACCAAAGAAATTTGATACAAAACAAATCAGCTGGAAAGGGCAGTGAGTCATGAGGCAACCAACACCCAACAAGTTCTAGCTTGTGTATTGAATACCAAACAAACGATAAGTACTGGGACACAAATGTTCCCATCAAAATGCGTCTTGTACCAAATTCAACCAGTTTGAAAGCCATTGAATACTGAGGTATGTCTGTACTTAGAAACGTAGAGGTACATCTTCACACCCTCCTTCTTTCGGCAGAAATGAAAAGAAGAGAAGAGAGATGGCGAAATGGGAAGGCAATGCAAGGTGAAAGATAAATAGAATGGGGAGAAGGAGATGATAGGAGGGAAGAGGTGACCAATTGGAGAAGGAAAGAGAGGAAGGGTCCTATCGGACACAGATCATGCTTGTGGTGGCTAAAAGTCCCTGCTGACTTGATGTCACAAAATCAATCGAACAAATGAAACAATATGAAATGAGCATGGCTGGAAATATTTACAGCTGATTAAACTGAAAGGTGTTTAAGGCCTTTGAAAAGGCAAACATTGGTGGTCAATTTTCAAGGTGTCAGCAGGGATGTGCTTTTCTCACAATGGAAAGAATGTTTTCAGCAGAACAGAACCGTCTCTTCCCATACATTTTGACATTTGTAGGCATAGATCAGTGACCTGGTAAATACATTCGGAGAAACGCGTACATGTTGCTTTGTGTTCATTAACACCAGTGAGAAAGAGATGTAAACACGCTGCTAATTGGCTTTTCACTCTTTCACCAAGTTGTTTAAATAAGCTAGGCAAGATGCTTTTCTCACTGCAGTATCTGTATTACAATAGCAACACAAAGTCCAACAAAGCAGAAACCTCTTTAAAAGGAATGAAAATTACCAAAGAGAAAAAAACAAAAACAAACCTGAGCTTATCCTGCATTCCAGAAAAGTGATATTCATTTTACTTTTGCAGCTTCAGCCGTTAAGCGCTCGATCTCTCTCTTTAAAGTTATTAGTTATGTAAACAAACAAATCAAGAGTTACTTTGTGACCTATAGTAGTATATAGTTGAAGAGTAAATAAATAAAAGAATCCATTTCACAATAGAGAAATATTCCCACCTTATAGGTTTGATCGGTTTCCTGAGATATTGGAAGACTGCTACCATGTCTCCCCTAGTTCTCTTTTCATTTAACTAGTAGATATACCCAATTCCAGCAACTGTTCCTTTTATGTTTTGGCCTCCAGTCCCCTAATCATCTTTGTTGCTCTTCTCTGCACTCTTTCTCGTGTCTCAACATCTTTTTTACATCATGGTGACCAAAACTGGATGCAGTATTCCAAGTGTGGCCTTACCAAGGCCTTGTAAAGTGGTATCCTTCTTTCCTATCAATGGTCAGGCACACCGAAAAAAACTGCTAATCCTAAACATTTTCTTATTTGAAGCTCACATAATTGCCCTTTCTTCTTAGGACCAATATTGAATAGATACTCTACGACTACAAAAAGTAAAGACTTGCTCTTTTTACATTCAATTTCCTCTCCTGAATGGCTTGCAAGGACAGGATATTCTCTGTCTCTCCCCCCTCCCCGCCCACTTCTTTTCAAACATTAAACCATCAGAGGCAACTTGCAGACACAATTTGAGGTTACAAGTTCATAGACTTAATGAGACGTTCAGTGCTTAAAGCATAAGTTTGAGAAAATTTATGTTTCTAATTCTCTCTAATGGTTTTGCTGCTGTGGCTGTAATTTGGATGGGTCTGCTGAGACTCCCCTGTACACCAGAGAAAGGAGAAGATAGGGAAGAAAAAAATAATAATAGCAAGGAATCCTCCAATTCCTGGTGACAAACTAAAGAATGCTGTTTTATGGATATAAGTTTTTCCTTAGCTGTGTGTATTGATTGCCCTCATCTTAAATAGCATCTGTCAATGCAGTGAGGATTGTAGAAACCTTTTACCCAAAGAATTTACACTTTTAATTAAGATATGGCACATAATTGAGGCACAATGGTGGCTCAATTGTTAAGATGCTGGGCTTGCTGGCTGGGAAACCAGCAGGCTAGGATTGAGACCTAAGCTTCACATGATCGGGTGAACTCATGTCCTCGCCCCAGTGTCAACACCCAGTTTGGGAATTTAAATAAAACCCCAGATTAATCCCGTTTCTGAAAATCTTACTGTTTATTGAATACACTGCATGGTTATGTCAAAGCAAAACTAACTCTGAGGTCCCCACCACCAATTCATAGACTTAAGCAATAGTTTTCCCAGCCAAACCCCCAACACCTTATGTAATCCATATCAGCAAGTCCACTTTGTTATGGGAACTGTCTGCTTCAAATCAATACCTGTTCTGGTGCCCTTGACAAGGCTTCAGGCATATATACAGGTGGCTGATACGTATAAGATGGGTTGACAAGATCAGAAATGAGGAGGTGATAAGCCGCCTGGGAAAGCCCAGGGAAATCATCAAAACAATTAAAAAACAAAAATTAGAATATTTCGGACAGGTGATGCGACACCCAGGAAAATACGGCATACTCCATTTCATCCTCCAGGGAAAGACTGAAGGCAAATGAGGCCCAGGCAGAAGAAGAACATCACAATCCTTGGATGTATAAACAGAGGCATAGAATCAAAATCACGTGAAGTATTAGTAACGCTTTATAAAGCCTTAGTAAGGCCACACCTGGAATCCTGCATCCAGTTTTTCTGACAGATGGCAGTCAAGTCTTTTCTTGAAAGCTTCCAGTAATAAAACACCCAGATGAATTTTTCCTTTATATTTGCTAAAATCCTGCCGTTTTGATGAGCGCAGTCTTCAATTTTCAGATCCTGAAATTTCGCTGAATCGCGCGTTGAATGGGTCCTGGATTGTAGCTCTCAGATTATACAGACTTCCAAGCATAGATTTAGTAACCGTTCAAAGTTACTAGAATTCTGGGGGAAAAAATGACTTATGCCTTTTTTTCCATACTTACGACCGTCGCGTCTTCCCCATGGTCACGTGATCAAAATCCAGATGCCTGGCAACTGACTCATATTTATGACGGTCGCAGTGTCACGGGAGTCACCTGATCCTCTTTTACGACTTTCCGACAAGCAAAGTTAATGAGGTAGCTGGATTCATTTAACAACCGTGAACAAGTGAACAGTGAATCACTTAATAACTGTGGCAAGGGAGGGTCATAAAATGAGGCAAACCTCATTGCTTAGCAGCAGAAAATTATGATCCATTGTGATCCTAAATTGTAGACTGCCTGTAACTGGCAGATTTACCTTATGACTGTGTCTTTCCTCCCAATGAACTCTGGGGTTCCTGTGTGCAGATTAAAAGAAAATCACGGTCCAATATATATATATTTATTATTTTGCTTATAATGTCCAGGATTCTGAAGATTGCCAGGAAATAGAACTTAATTGCATGAGGTTTGCTGTCCTTTAAAACATTGCTTTTATTCCAGAGCAATTGCTGTGCATAACCATTACGCTAAAGGTAAATTGCTGTTTCTTATTTCCATTTCTCTCTGGAAGTTACTTAGAAGTAAGCTTCCACCAGCTTCCAAAGATCATTGTGTGCACACAAAGCTCACACAATTAATCCCTTTGCCGGATGGGGGGGGGGCGGATTTATTAAACTGATCTCTCACACTTTCTAATCGCTGCACCAAACCGAGTTTTTTTTTTTAATACTACAAAAGGAGAAATGTATCCACAATTAGACCCGTCTAGGATACTCAAAGATCCTCGGTGTATTTTAGAGGGGATTTAAGCCAGTTGTAAACACTAAATCTCAGTCTGCTTATTGATAGAAGGAGCAGTAGCGGGGGGGGGGGGAAGCAATACAGTTTAGAAACACAGTTTAGAAATAGAGTTTAGTGGAAGCTTAGCTGCTGATAAAAATTGAAGTATCATTCATGGTTAAAGGTGCTTATTCCTCTCTCCGATTCATGACAGCTGCTTAGAGTCCCACTTCTCCCCTCCCACCCCGGCTGATGTCAAGGTTTACACGCAAGGCAGAAGGAGCTGTCAGTTGTCTATTGCACAGGGAATTTCTGATGCTTCGAAGCACGTCATGTACGGGAACGTTGCTGCCACTGGCTTTGATATAAATTCATGCTGCCACTGGCTTTGATATAAATTCAGTCAGAGCTACGTAGGGAAGGGTGAGGAGGTCATCTTGACTGGTGCCAACATTTTGCTGAGGGGAATATTAAAGAGGTGGCTGGAAAGAGGGGAAGGTAATAGAGGCCCTCTCTCTTCAAAAAAAAAAAAAAAAAGGAAGATAAGGAAAACTTCGGAGAGACGAGTCTGCTTTACAAAGCTCTCCTCTGCTATTACGTGTTTCCTTCACTTTCTTCCAGTCTGAGAAATATAACATGGGTCTTCTTGTTTCCCATTAAAATAACACATCTTCACGTTGGTCTGTCTTTTTGTCTATGAGCCGAGGTGGCGCAGCAGTTAGAGTGCAGTACTGCAGGCCACTTTAGCTGACTGTATTAAGCAGGTCAGCGGTTCAAATCTCACCGGCTCAAGGTTGACTCAGCCTTCCATCCTTCCGGGGTAGGTAAAATGAGGACCCAGATTGTTGGGGGCAATGTAAATATATATATACATTGCTTACTGGTGTACACCGCTTAGAGAGTGCTTGCATTTAAAGCGGTATATAAGTCTCATAAATAAATAAATAAATAAATATTCATCTGTCCCTCTGTTTATTCCTCCCTCCATTCATCCCTCCATCTATCTATCCATCTGTCCCTCTATTCTTATACCCTTATACATTGAGGGATAGATAGATAGATAGATAGATAGATAGATAGATAGATAGATAGATAGATAGATAGATAGATAGATGGATGGATGGATGGATGGATGGATGGATGGATGGATGGATGGATGGATGGATGATTTATCTATCCCTCCATGTACACCTCAATTCATCCATCCAACTATCCATCTATTCACCCATATATCCCCCCCTCTCTCTCTGTCGTCCATCCATCCAGTTATCCATCTATCTATACATACATACACTGCATCCCTCTGTCTCTCTTTGTCTCTGTTCCTCTCCTTCTCTCTCCCTCTCTCCCTCAGTTTGTCCATCCATCTCTGTGTTTGTCCATCCATCCATCCATCCATCCATCCATCCATCCATCCAGGTACTGCTTAATTCTTTGTGTGTAATAGCTTTAAAAGGCAAGGATATTGCAGGGTTCTTCAGCCAACATGTATAGTATTCTGTTCAGATAAGTAGTTCTTCTCTGGTGCTACCTCTACCCTCAAATAGAGATGAACATTATTACACAGTCCAGGGTTGCTTCCGAAGAAAAGGAGTGGAGGAACAAAGGGAGAATTAGACAAACAATGATAGATTTGTAGAAAGCCTGCATCCATGTATTGCAGAATTGTTTTGACTTAACATTAATATTTGGGTGAATATCCAGACTGAACCCTTGAAGGAAGAGACTCATGCATCCTTGATTAATTTAACAAAAACACACGTTAGGGATAGCTGACAGCAATAAAAAAAGTTGTAAAGAAGATATTCAAGCAGAAACATAACAGGAATGTACCCAGAAGCAATGATTTTATTTATTTTATTTGGGAAATTTATATGGCCACCTACTTGCTCACAGCAATGCTAGGCGGCTGATAAAGATGAGAGTGTTAGGTTTTTCCATGCCACTGCAGATATTTTTTGCAGAGTGCAAACTCTCTTTTCTTCCATTCCCTGTCCATCTCCTTTTCCCTCTGATTTCATCTTCACTCAGGTTTATCTTGAGGATCGTGGTGGCGTAGTGGTTAGATTGCAGTATAGGGCATATAGGGCCACAGAGACCAGATGGGCAGTGGTTAGAATGCAGTATTGCAGGCTAACTCTGCCCACAGCCAGCAGTTTGATCCTGACAGGGCTCAAAGTTGACTCAGCCTTCCATCCTTCCGAGGTCAGGAAAATAAGGACCCAGCTTGTTGGGGGCAATTTGCTGACTCTGTAAACCGCTTAGAGAGTTGTTGAGGCCACTTGGAGGTTTATGTGTCCTCAGGGTCGCCTGAGTGGTGCAAACGGGTGTGCAGCCTTCTTGGAATTGCTGAAGGGACTGTGTGGTAGACTGGAGATTCCCCACCTTCCAGTCAGACCTGAAGAAGCTTCTTGGGTGAGAAGCGAAATGTTTTCAAAGAGAAAAAAGGAAGTCCAGTTGAAAAAGCACCTTTGGGATAGTTCTGTTGAGTTTCACCTCGAAAATAAACTTGTTAATTCCTTGGTTTCTTTCTTGGTTAAAATGTTCGGTGTCAGTCAGTTGCACAGAGCCAAATGTGGATGGCTGTGAATCATTGCTGAGCATAGTTATCGTTTCCATCTGTCCCATTATTTGCTATCACATTCAGCACAAAGAAATAACATATCATAAATAATCCTCATAATGTTAGCAATGATATATTGGATCTGTACAGGAGGAAGTCTCATCTTGGCCCAAAAGCTGACAGTTTGCCAGTGTATGTCAAGACTTAACTTCCCCTGCTTAGATGAATGAAGCGAGTTAATCACACATACATCGATAGAGTATGCCAAATTTATGTCTGCAGTGGGATAAATTTTTGTTTTCATGGGGTGCTATTTGAGAGTTCTTTTTCTGAACTGGCTCTTTCGTATTTCTTCTAGAGCATGGCCAGCTTCAGCAGGAGATAAACTCGTAGGAGAGAGCCTTTGACTGTTCTGTTTGAGGTTCAGACATTAAGGAGGTTTGGACCAGGACTGTATCCAAATGAGAAGTTTACAGAATATCCTTGGCATAGTGGCTAGGCAGCCAGAAGCAACCAAAACCAATCGTAAATAGCTTTAGTCAGCAACTTCATTGTTTCTACCTGTGTTATAAGAATCTTCTCCAGACTGCTTGCCTTGTTCTGGGAACAACCAAGTTAGGATTTCAGGGAACTTGGAGGTGGTCAAGCTTAGGCCATTTGCAGCTCTGCATGGACTCAAGGCTAGTTCCCCACTTCACCCCTCTTTCTATTCTCACTGGCAGTTTCCCAATATTAGGCTAGAAATAAAGTCTTGAAATCAGACTGCAACTGACCACTTGGGTATTGTTGCCAAGAAAATGGCAGGAACATTTTTGTGGTGTGGTGTAGTAATTAGGCTGGTGAATTTACAATACAATACAATAACAGAGTTGGAAGGGACCTTGGAGGTCATCTAGTCCAACCCCCTGCTCAGGCAGGAAACCTTATACCATTTCAGACAAATGGCTGTCCAGTCTCTTCTTAAAAACTTCCAGTGTTGTAGCATTCACAACTTCTGGAGGCAGGTGGTTCCACTGCTTAATTGTTCTCACTGTTAGGAAATTTCTCCTTAGTTCCAGGTTGCTTCTCTCCTTGATTAGTTTCCATCTGTTGCTTCTTGTCCTGCCTTCAAGTGCTTTGGAGAACAGCTTGACTTCCTCTTCTTTGGGGCAACCCCTGAGATATTGGAAGACTGCTATCATGTCAACCCTGGTTCTTCCTTTCATTAAACTAGACATATCCAATTCCAGCAACCGTTCTTTATGTGTTTTAGCCTCCAGTCCCCTGATCATCTTTGTTGCTCTTCTCTGTACTCTTTCTAGAGTCTCAACATCTTTTGTATATCGTGGTGACCAAAACTGGATGCAGTATTCCAACTATGGCCTTACCAGGCATTGTAAAGTGGTATTAACACTTCACGTGATCTTAATTCTATGCCCCTATTAACACTGTGTTGGCTTTTTTGGCAACTATATATATAGTATTCAAAATAATTGTGCATCATTTAATAGAGTTGCTGTGCTACAATCGTATAGAAAGGCAGTATTCTTTAACACATGATTATTTTAGCTCGTATATCGAACTGATTTATCCTGAAATTCAATAAACTTTTCAGTATAACCTACAGTATGTGCCATTTGGGGGAAATCGTATGAATGAGCATTTTCCATTCATAATATTTCTGTAGAAAAACGTTCTGTTTCAATGCTGGCCTCTAAATATACAGTTTTAAAGCTGTACATACAGATCCAGGAAACACAGGCTATTGTTCAGCCTTTGGATGAAACTGAATTGTAAAATTATGACTTGATTAAAGTCCTATTATGAAATGCAGATTAAAATTCAAGTTTCTCTGTGACTATTCTGATACCAAGCTTTCCAGTAGCGTCTTCGGTTCCAGACTTTTGAAATGTTAATTAAAAATGGAAGAAAAGGAAGTCCTTTTTCTTTGTCTGGGCTCCAGAAGGCTGAAAAAGAAAAGAAAAGCTATGTTCTGCTTTTGATTGAGTACATCATTACTGAATGCGTTTAACATAATTTATCATTATTTGCCACTTAGTTAAATGGCAACGGAACAGATGTGAAAAAAAAATGCAAGGATGATTTTTATTCCCTTTATGTGACCTTTTGTTTTTCTGATAGATTATTCACAACTGACTCAGAATTCCTTCAGTGGTCCTTTTGCAGCTTGTCAAGTGTATTTATGTGCCATTGTTGCAAAAACAAGCTTTGAAAATTGTAAAGCAGTGCTAATGGAAATTTCTGATCCTCATTAGACATTTTTGCACCATCCCATTATGGAAAATGCATCCATACAGTTAGCAGGCAATCAGATCCTAAATGGTAAAGACTTAAATGGACATGCAACACATACACACAATCTGAAGTCCCTGCCATCATCTCTTTTAAATTCAATAGGGGTTGATATTATTGAAATAAAAGGTAGAAAATTCCCTTAGATCTTTGTTCTGAGAATGCAGGCTAAGGCAGTACAGGTAGACGAGGGATTATGAGAGCAATTGGGACCAGAATCGCCATCGCTAAGTGACATGGTCATAAACCATGATGTCATACAACCACATTGCTTAGTGACAAAATTTCCAGCATTGTTAAGTAAGGATTGCATGGATCGTTAAGTGAAGATTTCACTCACGACCACAGCTTCTGACTTCCTGCTGGCTTCCCCATTGACTTTGTTTATGGGAAACCAGCAGGGAACTGCTGAAATTGTGGTCATTTGACCACAGTATGATGGCTGGAACTATGAGGACTCATTATAAGTACATTTGTTCAGTAGCATCATAACTGGGAACAGCCAGTGAATGAACGGTTGTAATCTGGAGACTTCCTGCAAATGATAGGAAATTACCCCTTTCTATGTTTCATTTTATCCCAGGCTATTTGTCCATCTTAATTGGAACAACAACTATTGAGGGATATCAGGTGGGAAATTGGGGTTTAAAATCATTAGTAAATCCACAACATCTTCAGTTCAGATTTAGGATGGAAAAATAAAACTATCGGTTGGTCTGCAAAATTGTTAGTTTCAGGGATGCACAATGCCGGTTGATAAATAGAAGGCTGAATATTGGAGAGTCATTATCTCCTTTGCTACTACTAGCTAGAAAATCAGTGTTTCTCAACCTTGGCAATTTTAAGGCATGTGGACTTCAACTCCCAGAATTCCACAGCCAGCAGTGCTGGCTGTGGAATTCTGGGAGTTGAAGTCCACATGCCTTAAAATTGTCAAGGTTGAGAAACACTGAGCTAGATACTATATTACTGTGTACTGGGACATACAAATCAACCTTGTTTTTTAGGAATTTGCATTGGTTTATACTCCAGATAACTGTCTCGGGCAAGATAAGAATGAAGCATGATTTACAGCAATTAAATATCTGGTGAATAACAAAACAAAAATGTAATTCAGCACACAGGCTGGGATAGACCAAGTTAAATATTTTGATTGCTATTTCTCATTCAATATTCTCACGTTGTTGTTTTTTTTAAAAAAATCTCCTCTCCCCAGTCTGTAAACTTTGAGAATTTCTCACGCGATTGCCAAAAAGCAAAAGATTCCTCCTGAAATGTATGCAGTGTAACATTACTTCCTCAGCTCTGAGAAGATCATAAGACTGCTTATAATTTACCCTTCATTATAGAAACCAGTTAGAACATTGGACTCCAAACTTTCAGTTCTACTCCCTGAAGCAGATTCAAAACAGAGTTGTCCTTTTGGAGTAATCGAGATTCCTCTGAGATTCTTCAAATCTATAGTCTGGTTCAGCAGTCCCCAATCTTTCCAGCTTGGTGAGCCAGCCTGGCGCAGAAGGGGGCATATGAGTGGCAGGTGTACACATGCTTGCACATTTCCATTTGTGCAAGCTTTGTGTGTTAGTGCAACTGCCCTCCATTTGCACAAGTGGAGCTTCGCCCGTGAACGCAAGCTCCATTCGTGTGAGTGGAGGTGCGCGTGTGCCCGCCGCTCACACAAATGGAGCTGTCCACATGTGTGGGCCTGCCACTCACTTGTCCTGCAGGCCACGGCCCGGTAGTGACTGGGGAGGGGAGAGAGGGGAACTGGGCTGCGTGAGTGGTGGGATGGCACATACATATGCAGCTCAACTCATTCGAGCGGTGAGCCGGTGAACACACATACACACACAGTTCAACTACAAGCTGAGCTGGATGTGCATGTGCCCTGGCACACCACTTGTATGATTTGTCCTTTGTGCAAAAGTTGAGCTGCATGCACACTTGCATGCTGGTCCATCTCTTACGCAGCCCGGTTCCAAATAGGCCCCGGGCTGCAGCCCGGGGATTGGGGACCCCTGTCTTAGAGGATTCAGATATGTCTTGATGGCTTCCCTATCTTTTGCTGCTAGAGCTCTAGAATACCCTTCCAGCGTCTTTGCAAAATGAAGGTTTGGACTTGTGACATTTTATGATAGAGATTTCCCCCCAATTTAAACAGGTGAATATGAATTATTTAGTGTCGCCCCCAATAAAGAAGGCGTATTTTGGTTTATTCCTCAAGGTCATCGTTTATAAGCATGTCTGTAAATACATGTCAGAGAAGGTGATGGCTTGGCGGAGGAACCTGCTGTGGTCAGCCAGAAAAGCTTCAAAGAAATGTGCACACAGTTGCCAGAAGTCAGCTGGGGATGGAAAATTGTCCATCAAATATTTATTCTGTATAAATAAGGGAGCATTAGGGAGACACATGCATAACTCTGTACGTATGTAATCTCTTTGTGAGATTAATGCATATTTTTTTCAAGATGTGACCTTGTATGAAGGGTCCATGGTTGTGATTTATTGCAACTGTATGCAAACATTTAGTATGTTCAGGGAATATATGTATCATTCATAGCAAACTGTGATGATATCAATGGCTCATTGATTGTGATTGTATATTAATGTCAGGTTATCTCAGACCCATCATGATGTCCACTATGTTGGTAGACTAGAAGACATAAAGTGGGCTACACGTCACGTTCTTTCCAGTTGTTCTACGGAATTGCTGATAAAAAAACTCTTCATGAATTATTACTATTTCTGGAAGAAATGGGCAAACTGAAACTTCACACGCCTGTGCATATGAACACATATATGTAATCCCGAAAGAAAAAAGCATGTTTTCTAACCCTGGGAGGAAGAGACATTTAGCACTACATATAAATCAGAACTGCCTAAAAGATGAGACAGGTCCTACCTGTTCAAACCAACTGCAATTAATCTTCTAGGAACAATAACTTTCCAGATTCCTAACTACCTTAAGGACTTAATAGATAGTAAAGGCAAGAGCTGGCTAGTTTGCAGCAATTGTTTAGCCTCAGGTACTTCTTTTTCTTTTATATTCTACCTACTTTTCAACACTTACCTTTGGCCCCAAATGTTGCATTGGCAAGTGAAAAAAGTGAGTTTCTGTTAAAAGTAAAAATAGGTCTTTTTTTTTTTTTTTAAAAGAAAGGTAGCAATTCTTTCCCATTCTTTCTCTCTCTGGTTTAGGACCTCCGTGGTTAAGCTGTTGGTCTTAGGCGAAGGGTTTATCTTTTGGATAAAATGTATGGGAATCTCATGTAAGACACATCGGCAAAGCTGGAATAAAAATCAAATATTTTATGTTATGGGATAATCTCTCAGACCACAGAGCAGCACATTTAAGCAACAGGAAATTAATTTCTGAAGACTTAATAGTTTGGGGGGAAATGCTTCAGAGACAGGCAACCATGTGCTCTCCAGAGCCGTTAGACTACAATTCTCACAATCCCTTGCCACTAGCTGGGGCTTATGGGAAATATTGTTTGTTTATTAATCAACCTCCACAAAAAAAAGAGGGTTTGACAAATGCAAAAAGTTCTGGATGGTCTTTGATGGCTTCTCCCTATTTATGGAATGGCCATGGTTGACTTGTAGAGTGGTGTATAACAAAATTTGGTTTGGTTCTGGCCTAGCGCGTGATGTGAACCTGGCTTCTTTGACAAACTGCAGTTAAACCAAACATTGGCTTAGCCACCCCTATGTCCGCAGGCAGTATTTTGCTCATCCCTTATAGTTTTGGATTACATTTTGCTGTTGGGCAAAACGGTTGAAGAGTTTGAATGCCTTGCCTATACAACACACGCAGACCCACAAACACATGTGAGCGTGTTCCAGATCCCCTCTGTGGTTTCCTGAAGGCAGGCAGGAGTTTGCTTTGGTTTATCTTTATTTTATTTTAATTCTATTATGAAGTGATCCAGTCCTGCAGAACCTGAGGGATTTAGATCCCCTCTATCTATTCTTGGCAGACAGCGGGGGCATAAACCAGACAGCCAAAGGGGTTAATATCATTTGTGATTGATTGGAGTCCTTGGCGATGATATTCCTGCAAGAAAGAGGATAAAGAAAGTGTGAGCACCATTTTTGCTTTGATTCAGGCCAGTTGGCAGACATGATACACTCCGGGTGGGTAGAATCCACAGCCTTCAAGGGATTTTATTGAAGAGTTGAAGCTGTTCTAAAGTTACTGAGCGAAGCCAGTTAATTCAAAAATGAGTGTCCTTTGTCTGTGTCTTCTTTGCCTTTCCCCCCCTTCCTGGATATGCAGTAAAAGTTCCCTTTAAATAAAAGACAACTACAAAACAAAATCTGCTTTATTGCCGTGTGTGTGTGATATATTTTTACAGCCTGTGTCTGTGTTGCTGAAATAACGCCCTCTCTCATGTTAACTCTTATCTAGGAGCCGTTCGGCAGACTCACTGATGTAGGTTTTTACTTTCCTGCCCTCCTCCCCTCCCGCATGGCATCCAGACCCCAGGATTAACTCTGTGCATGATGCAACTTCCGTTGTTGGATCCCTTGGTGCCAGTCGCCACTCCTGTTCTAATGCTTGGTGCATGCTTCTCCTAACAGCCAGAACGTGGAATGCAATCAAAGCATTTAAATGCATGATTTAAAAAAAAAAAAAAAGACCGTGGATCTGTAATATTTTGTAATACATGAGGACAGTTTGGGTGTTATCTTGACTGGACAATCCCTTTAGTCCATGTTTTCTTGATGCTTTCAAAATCAAAACTCTTGACTGCGTTGTGAAGGTCTCAGCAGGTGACAGTCCTTAGGTCAGGGGTCCCCAAGTCCTGGGCCATAGACTGGTACCGGTCCATGGCATGCCAGCAACTGGTCCGTACAAACAAGCAAAGCTCCATCTGATAGATGCAGGCAGCACACAATAGTGTGCAGTGTTAAAGCAATAAAACCACGCACCCTCCGGTCTGTGGAAAGCCGAGGTGGCACAGCAGTTAGAGTGCAGTACTGCAGGCCACTTTAGCTGACTGTGTTCAGCAGGTCAGCGGTTCAAATCTCACCGGCTCAAGGTTGACACAGCCTTCCATCCTTCCGGGGTAGTAAAATGAGGACCCAGATTGTTGGGGGCAATGTAAAATATATATATATATATACATTGCTTACTGGTGTACACCGCTTAGAGAGTGCTTGCACTTAAAGCGGTATATAAGTCTCATAAATAAATACCTCTCTCCATGGAACTGGTCTCTGGTGCCCAAAACGTTGGGGACCTCTGCCTTAGGTGATTCGATTGCTCTCAGAAACTAAGCAGTATTTGGATCAGGAATGGCGAGAGAATTTAAGGGATGTTTGGTTAGATTGGGACGTCAAAGACATTGCAGGTAATAGCAATGAGGTTTTTTTTTTTGTGACATTGCCAGAAAAAACTGGCAGATGCATTCTCCAGGTGTCAAGTTCATCAGGAAGGCATGTTTATAGAGAGAAAGGCAGGCACAATTGTCCAAGATTGAAAATAACGTTTCCCCCGCCGGGTTATTTACCTCCATTTGAAGCTTTAGCTCTTAAAAGTAACTTAAGATGAAAGGGACAAGGCACACACATTCTTGGTAAAAGCTTTTTTTTCTCCTCCGTTATATACTTCTATAAAACACTATTAATATTTCTGCCAAGTACAGAACTTGCTCAAGCTGGAGGCCAAAATGTGTGTGGAATTTTGAGGGACAGTGATAAAAAGGAAGAGAATGGATGAAAGTGCATTTCCCTTAAATCAATAGAATGAAAAAGAGCTTAAAAAAATGTAGTCAGATCCCATGAGAAAAATGTTGAATGCTAGAGATGATCATATCTGAGGCTCTTTATTTCTCCTTTCCCTTCTCCTGATTTATAACAACTACATTTATTTTTCTGAAGTTTATATTATTATTATTATTATTATTATTATTATTATTATTATTATTAATTAGACGTGAACTTCAGTCAACTGAACATTCAAATTGGCTGGCGCTGATGGTTGACACGGGTTGCTGCCAGCATCCTAGGTATCAACCAGGTACCTCCTTAAAATGTAAGATATTCCGAGTAGCGCAGTTTTTTGTAGCATTGCTGGAGTTATTGCAGGAAGCTGCAGTTTCTTGAAATATTTTGCCAAGTTTTTGGACATAGTTCCCAGTGCCCCGATGACAATGGGTATCACTGTTACACGTTTCATCCACAATCGTGCAGTTTTGACGGCTAGGTCATGGCTGGCTCAGGAATTCTGGGAGTTGAAGTCCACGAGTCATAAAAGAGCCAAGGTTGCCTACCCCTGGTCTAGTTCATCTAAAGCTCAGTGCTAAATAGGCGCCAGATGGGGGTTAACAGAATTCAAGAGGGATTTGGATTGGGACCGTTTGTGGCAACATAATGACTCTAAGTTGATAGTGCATTTGATTCTGCCCTCCAGTTCTGCCTGTTCTTCTACTACGCCTCACATTGATCCCAAAGGGTTCTGCGTTAATGTTCTGTTTTGAAAAAAAAATTGTCGAAATACATCTTAAAAAATCAGATGAGGTCCAATTTATCAGCACTTTGGTAAATAAGCTCTCAGCTGAGTCCTGCCACATGTCACTTTTAACAGATTGTAAACCTCCCTTTTGAACCAGGGATTTGCCCCCAAGGTTTTTGTCTATATACAAAACATAAATCTGCCTGATTTTGTTTCAAGATTGATTGCTATTCTCTAGGATTCTGTGAAGGATAGGAAGGAAATGGGAGAAGGAAATTTGTTTTTGTTATTGCCATCTTGAGTGTGAAAGTGAAAATTTAGGTAGATAGGTCTGATTGTAAAAGAACAAAGAAAAAAATAGTTTTGTTTTTTTTTTACTTTTGATGGAGGTTTGGGATTCTGTATTTGCACATTTTTGTAGCTATTGTGCAAAGAGGACTTGTTTTCAAATTGTGCTGTCTGGCATTTAATAGTGCAGTGTTAAAGCAATAAAACTCACTTTCAAAGAAAACATGACATATATACCAGAGAGAGAGAGAGAAAGAAAGAAAGAGTGAGAGATAAGGAGAAAGAGAGAGGCAGAGAGAGAGAGAGAAAGAGAGAGGGAGAGAAAGTGAGTGAGAGCGAGAGAGAGCGAGAGAGAGAGAGAGACAGAGAGACAGAGAGAGAAAGTGAGTGAGTGAGAGAGACTGCAACTCATCTTTTATCTTATGCAGAAATATTCATTAACATTAACTGCTCATTGAACAAAAGAGACTGTCTTGAATGCACTTAAATCCTGCATTTCATATTATTTGACGTTTGTTAAGATTGAATTCACCTGGAAGCAGGACAGCTGAAATAAATGGTCAGATTGTAGTAGAAGTGATGGGTCTAAAAAAAACCCAACCAGAATGCACCCAATGCCACCCAATGCTGCTACTGGTTAGAGAAGACTAGTAATATTAGTAAACAAACTGGCTACTATACAAATGCTTGATTTAGTGTGGTGTGGAAATAATGATAAGACAATGTGGTGTATGATGAAATTTGCCCCTGATAAATGGATGTTTTAAATTTAGACGGCCGATTAAAGACTGACAGCCATTTTGTCCTGGGCCAACTTTCTAAATGTGCTAAAAAACCTTTGCACTTTGTTTATCATCCAGACTGGAAATTTATCAAAGAATCACATTTATGAGAAAGGCTGATAGTTCATCAAACAGTGCCTGGAGTCAATTTATCATTATTTCCAGTTTTGGACCTGCAAAGCAGATAAAGCCTGATATTCAATAATCTTTTGTTGTTGTTGCTGGAACTGAATTATTTGTGCCATCTTCAAAACCTTTTAAACTCCAGACAGAGTAATACGTTAAACTGTCAAGAAGATAAAATATATTTAAAAAATATTAATTTAGTTTGTGACCCAGCCTTGGGTACTACATCCGTATGAGGTCATCAAGACATATCGTTCAGATTTACTAGTTATTTATCTTTATAGAATTCAGTATTTGCTCCAAAATATATAGATCCATCACTTTGACTTTTGATCTGTAGGCTACAGATCAAACCATATTCATTCCATTCCTTTAAAGGAATTAGAGGACTGTATATACAGTTAGAGCAACTAATTTCAATTAATTTACATCCTCTTTCACATGAGCTTTTGGGATCAATCCAAAATCAGTCCTGCACCTGTTTGCCTGTCCTATTGTCATCTGTGTTTAAGAGGTGATATCTCTTCTTCTGCTATTTATCACTCAGACTGAAAATTTCTCAAGGAATTACATTTAATGAGTGAGGCTTAATAGTTCATCAAACAGTGCCTGGAGTCAATTTATCACTATGTACAGTTTTGAGCCTGCAAATCAAACAGAATCTGATATTCAATAACCTTTTTGTTATGACCCAAAACTTTTTAAAAAAACTATGTCTGTCTGTCTGTCTGTCTTCTATCTCTATATATCATCTATCAATTTATCATCTATCAATTTATCTATCTATCTATCTATCATCTATCTATCTTCTTTCTATCATCTATCAATCTATCTATATCTATATCTATATATCTATATCTATCTATCTATCATCTATCTGTCTGTCTATCTTCTATCTCTATCTATCATCTATCAATTTATCATCTATCAATTTATCTATCTATCATCTATCTTTCTTTCTATCATCTATCTATCTATCTATCTATCTATCTATCTATCTATCTATCTATCTATTTATCTATCTCTATATCTATAGCCAGCTATCACTCTATCTATCACTCTATCAATCTATCTATTATCTATCTATCTATCTATCTATCTATCTATCTATCTATCTATCTATCTATCTATCTATCTATCTATCTCTATAGCCAGCTATAGTCTATCTATCTCTCCGTCTGTCTGTCTGTCTGCCTGCCTGCCTGCCTGCCTACCTACCTGTCTACCTTGTTCTTTCTTATTAGTCAGCCAGAAGGAGAATTTTGATTGACTCAGCCTGTTTCCTGCCTCTGTTCTGAGATCTGGAAAAGTGAAGTGGATTGTACAATTAGCCTCAAATGGTGATTTGGAGGGCACAGAAATGATCCAAAAACTTGGCATAAACCAACTGAATTTCTTGAACAATGACTGATAGCCCCCACAGCGAGAGGGGGAGAATCTTACTTGGTTTCAATTAAACTTTTAGAATAGCAGATTAGCTGTAGATGATCTACAAAAACACCGGCATAATTTGCTTTTGCTCTAACTTAGATTTGATTGAAGAGCAAATTTGCTGGTACATATTTTAAACAGGTTCGTGTGATTATATATTCAGGAAAACATGTTTTCTCTAAAGGTCTGTATGTGTGATGATGCCATTTACTATTATTACTACCTTGTGGAAATATAAATCTCAAACCAGAAATAACGGGATAGACTGAACTGCAATGTATACATCAAAGCCATTTTTAAACTTTATGTTTGTAATAGCCCATTATGTACTCGTTCATTATCTTCCAGATTACTTTAAATCTTAAACATTATACGTATATTAGATCTGGCAGACCTTTCTACATCTGAATCACATTTTATAGGACACTAACTAAATATATTTTGAAGTTTGAGGTTTCTATGTGGCAAAAAAAATGGATGATTAATTTTTAATCTTAATTATATTTCATATAATATATTCAGAATATTTTACCCATTTCTTTTAACTTTATTTTTATGGCCGATCTCTTTCATCTTCCGAGATCATTTTAATGTTTTATTTAAGCTTCCGTGGAAGAGACTGTCAAGTCAGCATATTTTCTAATCGTTCATTGAATAGTTAATTTACGGCTTCTTAAAACTTCTCCAGTTCATTGTTAATTACTTTCCAGAAAGTTTATAGCTGGGAAGGAAGAAATTATTGGCAACTAATTATGTACCTGCTGTCTGCAATTAGAATGAAACCAGTTGTAGGCAGTATGATACTACTTTTAATAATCTGACAGACCTGCAAAATAGTTATTTGTTTCAAATTGGCTTTTATGTGCAAATCATGAGGTGGAAGGAAGGAAGGAAGGAAGGAGAGAGGGGGGAGGGAGGGAGGGAAGAAGGAGGGAGGAAGTGAGGGAGAAAGGAGGGAAGGAGGGAGGGAGAGAGGAAGGAAGAAAGGGAAAAAAGGAGGGAGGGACGGAGGAAGGAAGGAGGGAGGAAGGAGGGAGGGAGAGAGGAAGGAAGGGAAAAAAGGAGGGAGGGAGGAAGGAAGGAGGGAAGGAACAAGAAGGGAGGAAGAAAGAAGGAAGGAAGGAAAGAGGGAAGGAAGGAAAAATATCCACTGGCAAGAAGTTCTCTTGTTCTTTCTCCAAGAAAGTTTACAGTGATACTGGTGATATCACCCTACCCATTATTCTGAGTTTTGAGTTGCAGAATATGATGGCTGGCTTAAAATTAGCTGCTCACCTTCATAACTGAGGAAAAGTTTCACCCTAATCTTCTTGACCCTATTCTACTTTTTATGGTAACTACAGTGTTGGTGATATTGTATGGAGGGATAAGAGTAAGCGTTAAGGAAGGAAACTCTTGAGAAAACATACAGTATTTCCTTGAACCAAAGCCCATGTTGGGAAAGCTGGGCATGACACGATAGTTCATAGGGAAAATCTTCAGAAACATTGGACTGAACCGTTTCCACATTGTATACCACCTTCTGTGAAGGGTGGTTCTTAAACATGATAAATAAATAGGGTAAATATGATGCACGATCAATAAACAAACGAATTACCTGTCATCTCAAAGCAGTTCCTTGGAGTACGTTGAGTTTGCAAGTCATTCATAGAATTCCCCTTTTGGTATGAGATGATGGAGGCTTTATAGTGGATAGGTTTGGTGGTTTCATGATGGGGCTGTATGAAAATTTGCTGATTTGGGTTTAAAAAAAAGTGTAGAGATTGCTCTGTATGTATGTGGAGGCAGTGGTCCTGTCTACTGCAGAGTTGTCAGCTCCGAAAAGATAAAATTGCTAAGTCGTTTTGCTAACTTGTTTCTAAGATCTGAAAATAACATATTTAGAATTGTAGGATCTACAAGGCCTCTGTAAGTATCATTGAGTTTGGGCTTGGATTCCTAAAAATCTGGGAAAAGCCAATATGATTCGTAGGGTCATATTCACTGAGTAGCAATCAAAACACATCTCTGCTAGAGTAGGACACTCAGTGACAAATAGAAATTGTTGCTAACTTTCAGCTCTTTCAGCTCTCTGCTATGCCCCATCTCTACCAAAGTATCTCTGGATTAATGCTATCCAGAGGCCTCCCATCCTAAGCTTATCCTCCACTCCCTCTTCTTCATCGTCACCACCACCATCAAAATATTTTAAAAGCTGTGAAAAATACACCTTAATGTAAATTGATTCCTTGAGTTTAGATGCTTGGCGACTTTAGGAAAGTTATGGCCATCATGAAAGGATCAGTCAGTGACCCCAGTGTTGCCTGACCCCAAAGTCAATGTTGAATCACGTTTTCTGCATGTCTACAAATCTGGATGATGAAGGAATAATGAAATAAAATTCAGTGGATGTTAAGTGAAGACACACAATTCTTCTGAATGCTTCACTTTATCCAAAATACAGAATTAAATGGCAGGCAGGTTTTCATGATCGTTTAAAAGGGGGGTAGAATGGATTTACAGAGGTACTGTCAATATCCAGGTCAAGTATCCCAATAAAAATTCCTGGTTCATTCTATTTCCAAAAATCTTACTGTATGGTTATGTCGAAGCAAAACTAACTCTGAGGTTCCCACACCAGTTCACAGACTTAAACAATAGTTTGTTCCAGCCAAACTGCCAATGTCTTACGTGATCCACGTCAACGAATCCACTTTGTTATGGGAACCGTCTGCTTCAAATCTACACCTGTTCTGGTGTCCTTGACAAGGCTTCAGGCTCCCACGGTCACTTTTCTGACTTTTCTCCCAGATTTTTTTCCAATGCATATTTTTAATATTGCTTTCTTGATAATAAGAGGTGGTGGAGAAGCTATGGGTGAGCGAAGGGGAGGGCTTTCTCAGGAACAACAATTTAACAATAAGCGTTATGGCAGAAAATGGATCAGAGAAATTCCATGTTTTTTTTTAAATTCTCTACAATCGAGGCAGGGAAATTCCTTCGAAGTTTTCAAAATTTTGCCTGTTTACTCTTAAGTTAGCATTGAAAATACCTTCCTGAAATCCGTGTCATTTTGTGCTTCTTCGGTCTTGCCAGCTGCACAGGACTTTAGACCACAAATATAATATTGGTTTGCTCACACCCTCCCGCCCAAGTTCAGTTTATTGTAGAAGATCAGTGTATGGCATCTGATGGGGAAAAAGAAAATAGTTTGTTGATTTTAATCACTTTGGATACAGCTTCATGCATTGGTGAGACAAATCTTTTGTCGTTGTCCATCAGAGAAATAAATGTTTGCTGCTATGAAGTGCTTGAATTTAAGAAAGGGCATGCTACTATTAGAACTGTTTGAGCTGTTTACAAGTAGACTGGAAATTGACTGCATGTGTAGCTAATCCACTCACTGCCTTTAATGAGACTACAAGTTACTAGAATGCATAGAATTTTGCCTGTCGATTAATTTAACCTCGGATTTTGCAGAAATGCCCCCATACTAACTGGAATGAGGCCCTGTGATCTATTTATTGCAATCCAGTCTTGCAATAAGCCTTCCTTCTATTGCCTTGAATTTCTTTTCATCCTAATAGTAACTGATTTTTGTCCATTTTTTTTTTACACACAATGAAGAACCATCTCGGACCGTTAAATGTTTCATGCCCACCAAATATTGTGCAAATATTGGGATGTGCTGCTTATCTGGTGGATGCCTTCTCAAGCATTTTGCAGGAATCTCATGAAAAAAACTACTTTTTAAAAATCCACGCAAGCTGGTAGCTTAAAGGAGAGCATGGCAGCCATTTCTATACAGGATGCTAAACTGAATACAGGATGCTTTAGCTCTTCATGGGAAAAAAAATCTACATTTGCAATGACTGTTTGAGAAAAGGAGGGGAAAAAAAATCATTTAACCTGCATGTGAAAATTAACCCTTAGAGTCCTGCTTTTAATTCTAGGGCTTTCGTTCTGTGTTATTTCCTTCGCAATGGGATCCTTCTTTTTATTTCTTTCAAACTTGATATTGATCCAGTCACCTGTAAGAATTTCTTACCCAGGGAACATGGAATGTGGGACTTTCCTTTTCACTGTCAAATGATTGGAAAAGTGGACTCATTTGCATTGGGCTGGAAAAAAATAATAGAGAAAACCTTGTATAAATTCCTTAAGATGGCCAAATGTTGAGAAAAGAATCTGGTCCGGCTTAATTTTTTTTACAGCCTCCATAACAGAAATTGCTCTTTGGGGAACTACTAGGTGCAAAAGTCCCCATCACGGAGGAGACAAAAATGGTTGCAACAATTTTGGCAACCACCAAGTGGCAATCTTGATACTTGTCTTTTAAATGTGTTGTAGAAGAAAGTCAGTTCTTTAAGGGTTAATGTGGGGTTGCTTGTCCTTCCTTGGAAAAGATTGCATGTTTTTCTGTTTCAACCGTTGACTGAGGAAGTGAAGAATAAGAGTATCCAACAGTTCGATATAGTAATAGATACTCAAAGGAAACTATGGGGACCGAGCTTCTGAGCCTTTGCGAAAGAAAGTAGCTAGAAGCAAAATAGCAGCGACTGAATTATCTAGATAATGACGGTGGTCAACTGGCTTTATTTATTTATGAGATTTATAGAGCTACCCAAATTGTGTACTAATGGCTGTAGGCAACATACACAGTAGTGGCCAAAATTGTGGAAACCTTTTGGGAAAAATGTACAGTAGAAATGCCACCTTTGGTTAAGTTTCCACTCATTTTTCTTCTAATTTCTTTATCACTGTAGCCTCGTTCACTTCATAATGCTATTTTACATCGCTTTCTGGGCGACCAGTCAACTCTTTGCACCATGACTTTGATTTTATTATGTTTTACAAGCTCATTAAATGAAAGAACACAAAAGAACCCAACCAACTTGATAAGCGATCACGTAACATACTGACAAATGTCCTCCTCTCAGCTTCCATACATGACATCAATAACTGGATCCTATTGTGATCTGATTGGCTTATTGCCAAAACAAGATGACCCCTGATTGGCTCTCTAAACATTCACACTCATTGGCTACCATCAGATGAAGGAAAGCTACCTGAGATCAACCTAAGCAAGTTGTGCTTCCTTTTTCTGGTTATTTGGCTATTACCTTTCATAGAATACAGATAGTTGAACAAACTATGTTGCATTACATTCTTGATTAAATTATCTTTCCATTGATATATAATTTTATGGTACTACTCCAAACAAAATTGGTGTTATTAGCCATCAAATCTCAAAAATACACTTTTCCCAAAAGGTTTCCACAATTTTGGCCACTAATGGATAGATTGTCCTCTACTTAATGACAGTCCATTTAGTGAGCGTTCAAAGTTACAACATCACTGAAAAAAGTCACTTGTGACCATTTTTCACACTTACCATCGCAGCTTCCCCCACGGTCGCATGATCCAAATCCAGACGCTTGGCGATTGGCTCATATTTACGACGGTGGTAGCGCCCCAGGATGATGGGATCCCCTTTTACGACCTTTTGACAAACAAAGTCAAAATCACTTAACAAACTTATTAGCTACAGTGATTCCCTTACCAACAGTGGCAAGGAAAGTCGTAAAATGGGGCAAAGCTCACTTGGCAAGCGTTTTGCTTAGCAACATAAGTTTTGGGCTTAGTTATGGTCGTAGATTGAGGCCTGCCTGCAAGCCCAGGGAAATTAATATTGTGAAAGAATATAAGATCCCGAAAAGGAATCCATGAACAAACATACCAATAATATAACTCCGGAGTTCATTTGTTGCATCATCTATTCCTAACAGATGCACTAATCCAGGGCTCTTCCAACTTGGCCCTTTGATGACTTGTGGACTTCAATTCCCAGAATTCCTCAGCCAGGCACATGTGCCTGGCTGAGGAATTCTGGGAGTTGAAGTCCACAAGTCATCAAAGGGCCAAGTTTGAAAACCTCTGCGCTAATCTATCACACTGTCCCACCGCCCAATTTTCCTGAAGACTGACAGGATTGGAGCCACCTTAAACCTTAACTTTTAATTTTCACCGTATTTTTTTCTCTCTCTCTACATTGGTTTCCTTCCTCCAAATAACGTTGACCTTTTCTTTTCTTTTTTTTTTCTTAAATAGCCCAATAGAATCTTGCCAGAATTTCTACAAAGACTTCACGTTACAGATAGACATGGCTTTTAATGTGTTCTTCCTGCTCTACTTCGGCTTGCGGGTAAGTACCTCCCCTTTCCATACCTTTTTTTTATTTTTTGGGGTGGGTGGGTTGCAAATTGTAGTACGTTGCAGCATTGTCTTCGCCTGGTGTTTTCAACCGGGAATCTACAAATTTGATGAACGTGTAAATACTGATTTATTTTTATTTTATTTTCAAAATTTATAAGCCGCCCCACTCCCGAAGGACTCTGGGCGGCTAACAATAAAAAACACATAAAACATAACAAAACAACAATACAAAAACAATCATCCAGGGGTAAGGTTTTATAAACCCCAGGCCTGCCGGGGTTTGATGGAAGCTCTTTAGCTTGTCTGCCTCTTCTAAACAAGAGACTTGAAGGGTTTTCTCAAAGCCCTGTTGGGATGAGGAGTAGTTTTACTCTGTCCATTCGTCTTTCTGGACCATGTGCCACGCATCACACACAGACACGCACTGATGAGACCACACTTGTGTCCAGTGTTGGTCCCCACAATGCAAAAAATGATGTTGAAACTTTAGAAAGATAGTGCAGAGAAGAGCAACAAAGATGATCAGGGGTTTGGAGGCTAAGCCGTATGATGAACGATTGTGGGAACTGGGTATGTCTAGTCTGGGGAACAGAAAAATTAGGGGTGACATGATAGCTATCTTCTTGTACTTGGGAGCAGTCACAGAGAGGATGGGATCAACTTATTTTCCAAAACACCTCAGGGCAGGATAAGAAGTATGGATGGAAACTAGATTTTCTTGGTTGTTGTTTTTTCCTTGAAAGCATTTCACTTCTCATCCGAGAAGCCTCTTCAGTTCTTGGATGAACTGAAGAAGCTTCTTGGATGAGAAGTGAAACATTTTCAAGGAAAAAACCCAAAGAGTCCAGTTGCCTTTTGAAAAATACTTTTGGGACAACCTTGACCTGGATGATTGAGAATCATGGAAGATTATCAAGGAGACATCCAACCTAGAATGAAGGAGAAATTTCCTGACAGTGAGAAGAATCACTGGAAGGCATTTCTCTGGAAGTTGTGGGTGCTCCATCACTGGAGGCTTTCACAAAGAGACTGGACAGCCACTTGTCTGGAATGTCATAGGGTCTCCTGCTTGAGCAGGGGGTTGGACTGGAAGACCTCCAAGAAACCTTTCAACTCTGTTATTCTGTGTTCTTTGAGGAGGGGGATTAGTCAACCTCTCTCCATTAGCCTTTCTGGAACATGTGCAACTGCATACATGTGCATATTACCTTTCTAACTAGACATGTTTTCAGAGGTGGTGGAGCAGGTTTGAAAGACACCTGGTCTAGAAGAGTCATAGAAGCACAAAGGTGAGGAAAGGAAAGGAAAGGAAAGGAAAGGAAAGGAAAGGAAAGGGAAGGAAGGAAGGAAGGAAGGAAGGAAGGAAGGAAGGAAGGAAGGAAGGGAAGGGAAGGAAGGGAAAAGAAAATGGAAGGAAAGGAAAATGGAAGGAAAGGATATGAAAGGAAAGGAAGGAAGGAAGGAAGGAAGGAAGGAAGGAAGGAAGGAAGGGAAAGGAAAATGGAAGGAAAGGAAAGGAAAATGGAAGGAAAATGAAAGGAAAGGAAAGGAAAGGAAAGGAAAAGAAGAAAAGTGCTAGGAGAATGACATGTTTCTCTTCTAGTTCTCCCAACAAGCTAATAACATTTTTTGGTTTTTTGCAAGGAGGCAGGGAAGGAATAAAGCAAATGTACTTTTGGGGAAAGTTTAAAATTTATTGAATGTCATAAACATTTTATGATATAATAACAGTGGAACTCATATTACTGTACTTTCTAAAGCATAATTACTTCCCCACCAATATCATCCCTATAATAAAGGATATCCTTACGTATTATGTATCCATTATCCATAAATAAAATAATTATTTCTTCCTCTCTGATGGATCTAGTAGTTGTGCATAGCTATATAAATTTCAAATTAAAAGGAGAATGCATTATAAATGTCCTCTTGTTCAACGGTGGAATAACTTCCTGTGAATTGTAATAACTTACAGAATATTAATGGATTGTCGGTGCCTGTAGAGATAGGAAACGGAATAATTCAGTTCCATCTCTGCCAAAACAGTTCTTTTTTTGTTCATATGTCAGAAGAGCATTCCCAAAGAAAGAAAATAGTGGCCAATTCCAGGATTTTAATCTACCTCGAAAGCAAATAAAAACAGAGAAGTGGAATGAAGTGTATACACTGCTTTCTGGGATTTATCTCATCTGGCAATCACACCCATACTTGCCATTTGGTGAATTTCAAACGCTGAAAAGCAATACAACTTCCAGTAAGATCACACTTAGAATACGGCATCCAGTTTTTGGTCACCGTAATATAAAAAAGATGTTGAGACTCCAGAAAGAATGCAGAGAAGAGCAACAAAGATGAATAGGGGGCTGGAGGCTAAAACGTATGAAGAACAGTTGCAGGATTTGGGTCTGGCCAGTCTAGAGAAAAGAAGGACTAGGGATGACATGATGGCAGTGTTGCAGTATTTGAGGGCCTGCTGCAAAGAAAAAGGGGTCAACTTATTTTCCAAAACACCAGAAGGCAGGACAAGAAACAATGGATGGAAACTTATCAAGGAGAGAAGCAACCTGGAATTAAGGAGAAACTTCCTAACATACATTAACCTGTGGAACAGAAGTTGCCTTCAAAAATTGTGGGTGCTTCATCACTGGAGGTTTTTAAGAAGAGACTGGACAGCCACCTGTCTGAAATGGTACGGGGTCTCCTGCTTGAGCAGGGGGTTGGACTAGAAGACCTCCAAGGTCCCTTCCAGCTCCATTCTGATTGTCTTCTCAGAGTTGGGCTGAAACAAATCTTTGGGGGTGAGCCTGTGGTTTATCTTACCCTACTAGATCAGTTCTTCTAAACCCTGAGGAGACAGATTGTGTCTGATTTGGTGTGTTGTGGCATCTTACGCCAGATAGAATACTGCCTCTCAGCCTGATAAAGCCTTAATCAAACTTTAAGCAGAGGATTTGGGATTTAGAGCCATCAAAAAGCAGGGCCAAAGTCAACTACCTCTATTACGACACCACTGAAGGTTCTAAAATGATTCTAGATGCCAAATGTGGATCCCAGCTTGCTCTCTACGGGGCTCAAAGATGGCGAACAATTCCTTAAAGATCTCTCTCATCAAATAAGGCTGGTCTGTGGTCCACCTATCTCACTTCTGTTTTCCTGGCCTTTTTTTTTCTTCATTTCATTGATTTAATTCTATCTCTTTTTTCTTTCCTCCCTCCACAGTTCATAGCAGCCAACGACAAACTCTGGTTTTGGCTGGAAGTGAACTCCGTGGTTGATTTTTTCACCGTTCCTCCCGTGTTCGTTTCGGTGTATTTAAATAGGAGTTGGCTAGGTAAGTATACAAAAATTGCTGTTTCCCGTTGTGTATGTGAGAAAGAAAATGGAGGTAGTTCTCGACTTATAGGGAACCAGACTTTCTGTTGCTAAACAAGAAGGTTGTCAGATGTCTTGCCTGATTTTACAACCTGTTGGCTGTGGTGGTTACATGAATCTATAATTGTTAAGGGAATCATATAGGGATTAAGCAAATCTGGGTTTCCCCATTGACTTTGATTGACAGAATCCATCTAGGAATGTCCAAATAGTGATCCCATGACTCCAGCACACTGGTTGCTAAGCACCCAGATTTTGATCACCCAACCTTGGAGAATTGCTGCGATGGTCATAAATGTGAGGACTGGCTGTAAGTTACTTTCTTGTTAGTGCCATTGTAGTTTCAAATGGCCGCTAAACAAATGCATGTAAGTCAAGGACTCTCTGTGGAAAAGAAAATGGCTACAGGAGCTTGTACGGGAAGCGACCAGCCTCTTTCCGATGAACTCATAGATGTTCCATCACAGGAGAATTGCAAGGAAAAAACAGTTGTGGAGTCATTAGTGGAGGATGGTTTGAGGATTGCTGCCTGGGCTAGATAACCTCCACGATCCCTTCCAATTGTACAATTCTATTATTCTGAGCATGCTTTTCGCTCACAATGTGCATTGCCATATTCTGAAAAATGCAGGCTCGCTCAGATGAAAATTGAAAGTGAATGGATCTCTCTGTCTGTGGCAAGCTGCAGCCTCTTGCAACAGAAAGATAGATGATTGTATTCACTATATTGGGTTATTGGGTTATTTGCATCGTAGATGTTGCTGTTTTAATATTTACCTGGGAGAGAATTCCTGTGCTGGTTGAAGGAGACTTTTGGTATCACTCAAATCTGCCTTTGTTAAGCTCATTTTCAGCAACACTTGCCATATTAAGTTACTACGATGTGAGTTTCTCCTGATGGCTGCGATGCGTTCATTTTCCTAGCGCCAGTAGCTACGAGCTGGATGAAGTTCTACTCACTTTTGTTTTATTTGTCTGAAATCTGGCATGCATTTTCCCCAGATGAAGCCCTTCCCCAATTCTTTGCCTGCCTCCCCGTTTCAGTATTTCAAGTGGCTTTTTAAAGAAGGCTAAAAAGCAGGGCCAACCTTTCGGCAGTTAAAATAAAGTTGTGATCCTGATTAAAGACCACGAAGAGGGACAGTGACATATGGCAATAATTATAAGCTTCACAACTTTAATTTGGCATTTGGTAACTTGCGGCTTGTGTCCTGCTGATTGCATAGATCACAAATGACAGAAAGTTGTCAAGATGTTTTCTTGTCGTCTTCAGCCTCTTTTTAGAGCTGTGTGCTTCTGCCCTCTCGTGGTCATCTCGAGACTTGACCTCATCCTTACTCAAATGAACTCGGTCGGAAAATTTGTGCGGTGAAATAACAACAACAACAACAACACCCCGGACATAACAATTGTCGATAAGAAAGACAAAAAGGTCTGGATAGTGGACGTGGCAGTGCCTGGAGACAGCAGAATAGACGAGAAAAAACTGGAGAAGATCACAAAATACAAAGACCTACAAATAGAAATAGAAAGAGTGTGGCAAAGGCAAGCAAAGGTAGTACCAATAGTAATAGGCTCCTTGGGTGCAGTCCCAAAACAACTGGAGCACCACCATCATCGGCATTGACAAATTTGCCATTAGTCAATTGCAAAAGGCGGCCTTACTAGGAATTGCTTCCATCCTGCGACGAGATCTGTAATACCATCAGACATCCACATCTGCCTATCCCAGGTCCTTGTCGATAGATAGACAAAAATGCCAAATCCAGTCTGAACATCTGGCTGACTGCGATGATCAATCATCATCATCATCATCTTGCTAAAGCTTCTAAAGTCCAGCAGTGATTTTGTTGCTAAGCCTAAAAAAGATCCCCAAACACTGAATGTTGCTTTTTACTGGCAATATTAGAAGCAAATTTTATGTCGGAAGGGTGGCACCCTCAGAGAACAATTGGGCAGCGAAAGGTAGTCCTTGACCTACGAAGTAGTCCCACTCATAGGAAAAATGAGAGAGCCGATTATGAATGGTTTGGAAAACAGCCATGACAGTCCTAACAAGCATTTCTTTGGAGCTGCTCCCTCTTCCTTCTCTTCATAAACAGAGCTGACTCTAGGCTGCAGGACACGTCCTAAGCTGGACTCCTCCATTTAGTGTACTTGTCATTTCTTGTGATGAAATAAGATCAGCTCCCATGTATGCAATGGATGGGGCCGGCGGGGGAGAGGGGGGATGGAAGCAGACCTTTTCTCCTAACCATTAGGCCAGGGGTCTTCAAACTCGGCCCCTTTATGACTGGTGGACTTCAACTCCCAGAATTCCTCAGCCAGCATGGCTCAGCTTGGAAACCTCTCCCTTTCTCCTCAGCGTGGCTGCCTCAGGAATTCTGGGAGTTGAAGTCCACGAATCATAAAAGGGCCACGTTTGAAGACACCTGGATTAGGCAATGGCTTAAAGACAAACTTTTTATCTGTGGGTAGATAGTGAAATCTTTCTACAGGTTTATTAGAGTAATTAAAGGAGATAACCTTTATACAGGTTGTCCTTGACTTACAAGAGTTACAAGGCCGTTTGAAGTTACAACAGCACTGAAATTAAGTGATTTGTGACCGTTTTTCACACTTACGACCGTTATAGCCTCCTTCACGGTCACACAATTTACATTCCGATGCTTGGCAACCGACTCACATTGATGACGGTCGCAGTGACCCCGGGGGGGGGGTTAGTGATTCCCCTTTTGGCGACCTTCTGACGAGCCAAGTCAACGGGGAAACCTGATTGATTTAAGGACAACGTTGCTAATTTAAGAAACTGCAGCTGTTCACTTCACAAACGTGGTGAGCAAAGTCCGTAAAATGGGACAAAACCTGCTTAACAAATGCCTCCCTTAGCAACCTGAATTTTGGGGCTGAGTTGTGTGTCGTATGTTGAGTGTTGGCCACTCCAGCAGGGCAGTGATGAACGAAGGGAATAAATACTACGCTGAAATCCTTCTGGAGATGATTTCCAAAGCTTGCTAGGAAGCAACAGATTGGCTCCCTTCTCTCCTGACCCATGCAGTTTCTAACACATGGACACACGCAGCACAAACACAACTGCAAGGATTAATTTGTCCATATTGCCTTGGCATGAAAAGATCTGAACGTTCGAACGTGTAGCCTCAGCGGCTCCGTCCACGAAGGGGGGGGGGAGAAAACAAATCCTCATACTTGGAGGAAAACTTCCAATTTAGTTTCGCTTTTCCTGCTGTCACTCAAATTCGGGAAGCGATGCGCTGTTATTAAGGAGTTGCTGGGCAAGTGAACACTTTTTTCACACTCTGAATCACCTTTGTGTCCAGATCACTGCACAGCTTTGTTATTTGATGGAAAGTCACCTTCAAGGTAAAATTCAGCTTCTGTTGGCTTCCTTGATAGCCCGTGTAGTTTTATGGATACGTTTTTTCACTTTCCTATGATAGCCCTGTCTGATATAACTATGACTGATTATTGTCTGTTATTCTATATTCAGCCGACTATCTCTATTTCACTCTTTCCTGGCTTTATAACATCTGTAGTTTGCATACATATAGGAAAGGAGAATAGTTGAGGGGTTTTTTTGTGGCTCCCCCCCCCTTTCCTGCTCTTGGAATGCGAGTTGTGGGAATTTCCAGAACTGATGGTCACTAAAATCCTTTTGAGAGTGGGATAACGGATAATAGAATAATAGAGCTGGAATGGACCTTGGAGGTCATCTAGTCCAACCCCCTGCTCAAGCAGGAAACCCTGTACCATTTCAGACAAATGGCTGTCCAGTCTCTTCTTAAAAACTTCCAGTGTTGGAACATTCACAACTTCTGGTGACAAGCTGTTCCACTGATGGTTCTCACTGTTAGGAAATTTTGCCAGGTTGCTTCTCTCCTTGATGAGTTTCCATCCGTTGCTTCTTGTCCTGCCTTCAGGCGCCTTGGAGAATAGCTTGACTCCCTCTTCTTTGTGGCAACCCCTGAGATACTGGAAGACTGCTATCCTGTCACCCCTCATCCTTCTCTTCATTAAGCTAGACATACCCAATTCTAGCAACTGTTCTTCATATGTTTTAGCCTCCAGTCTCTTAATCATCTTTGCTACTCTTCTCTGCAATATAAGTCTTTTCATTATATTTTCTGCACTATAAGTCATAAGTCTGAGCTCATTAATTTGTAGAGAGAGAAGTTACCTTTTTTGAGGTACATATGGAAGTAGATTCGGGTGAAGGGGTGGATTTCTGAAGCTGATAAAAGGAAAGCTGGAAGAAAGGGAGAAAAGTAAACCCAAATTTGTAGGACCATTGTAAATGATGTTGGTCTCTTTTGAGGATCCGGGCAAAAATGTTTGGGTCTTAGTAAGGGACTTTACAAGTTGTCCACAGAAGTTAGTTCATTTATTCTCCCTTTCAGCTGGGCAAGAATTGGATTCACAATGCCATACTAAGGCAATTGGAATGGTTGAGTTGAATTGGATGCCCTTTTCCTGAACTGGATCAACGGTTTAATCTGATCCAGTTCAACGATCTGATTTGGAGGACTCACAATCAAATTGATTTGACTTGCCAAATCAAATCAACCACTCAAACTCTATCAAAAGAGATGTCCAGATAGTAGATGGGTGGTTAATATTAAAGACAATGTCCTCTACTTTCTAAGTTTTTTTTTTTTTTACTTTATTTTTTTTTTTTTTTTACAGTCTGGGGAAGAATGTAAAAGATATTCCTTAGCTAAAAAGGAACGTGAACATTTTTGCAAACCATTCTGAAGGTGAATTGGTTGTTTGTTAATCAATTATATCTTAATAGATGTGAATATGTGTGTCCTATTCTTCCCCAGGAGGTGTGTGTGTGTGTGTGTGTGTGTGTGTCCCATTCTTCTGGCCTTTTGGAAGAATCTGAAACCCAGCTCTGCTGACAGTATTAGAGCCCACAATTTTGGGGTTAGTGGGCACCTTATCTGCCTCCTCCCATCTTTTAAATTATTCTATTCTTATTTTCACTGCCTCCCATTGGAATATAGGTAGTCCCCAACTTACAACAGTTCCTTTAGTGACCGTTCAAAATTACAATGGCAGGAAAGAAATGACTTATGACTGTTTTTCACGCTTACCGCCATTGCAGCCATCCCCGTGGTTGGCAGGTGTTCGGCAACTGACTCGTATTTATGACGGTTGCAGGTCTCTTTTTGCAACCTTCTGACAAGCAGAGTCAAGAAGCTGTATTCGTTTAACGACCGGATTACTAATTTCACAATGGCAATGGTTCCCTTAACAACTTTGGCAAGAAAAGTCTCAAAATTGGGGCAAGGCTCACTTAAGAAATGTCTCACTTTGCAACACAAGGGATCATAAGCCGAAGGACTACCTGTACGCTATTGATAGGGTTCCTGTGTTTTAATTGGCTACCACCCAGAATCGCTTTGTGCATGAAATGGGTGCTCTCCAAATTTGATGTCAACAAATAAAATATAGTTCTGCTTGAAGTTGTCTATCTCAGATGAAGCCCTGAACAGACGAAAAGGTTAGAATGATTTAGGAACTTCACGTGAATAATAATAATAATAATAATAATAATAATAATAATAATAACAACAACAACAACAACAACAACAATTGTCAAAAAGAAAGACAAAAAAGTCTGGATAGTGGACATGGCAGTGCCTGGAGAGAGCAGAACAGACGAGAAAGAACTGGAGAAGATCACAAAATACAAAGTCCTACAAATAGAAATAGAAAGATTGTGGCAAAAGCAAGCAAGGGTATTACCAATAGTCATAGGCGCCTTGGGTGCAATCCCAAAACAACTGGAGCACCACTTGAACACCATTGGCATTGACAAATTCGCCATTAGTCAATTGCAAAAGGCAGCCTTACTGGGAACTGCTTCCATCCTGCGACGATATCTGTAATACCATCAAACATCCACATCTGCCTATCCCAGGTCCTTGGTAAGGACTTGACAGGTAGACAAAAATGCCAAATCCAGTCTGAACATCTGGCTGACTGTGCGATGATCAACAACAACAACAACAATAATAATAGCAGCAGCTAGAAAATTACAATCCGTGCATTTTATTTTTAATTAAAAGAAATAGCACTATTTGCAAATGGGAAGCAACATCGCATAATTCATCTCAGGTTGTTGATTCTAGAAGATTTTGTCTTTGTGTTTTGTTCCAAGCTCTTGAACACCGGAGACGCAGCGCTCCGATCCAGAACATGTTGCACATTTCTTGAAAAAATATTATTAACAAAATGTGTCCCACTTTGCATTATCTTCCTGTTCTTTTTCTCTTCTCTTATTCCGCTTTTATAAGCCATGGGAGGGCGATGGTGTGCAGGATTCATCATTGCTGGGAACATGATTTGAGTTCCTCTTGTTTTATTTTGTGCGGTGTGTCTAGACATTTCAGAACATCATGCCATCGTTGTCACTGAATATGGGTACAAACTGTTTTCTAAACCATTTCGTACCATATTAGGTGTTTAGTTAAACAGAGACTTTATATTGCCACATAATCTATTAGCGATAATGAGAGAGCTGCTCTCTCTGTGCGTGTCTAACATAGGATAAAATGCTAAAAATGCTCCTTTGCGGAGACCCACCAATTCTGCTATATTATAAAATGCCATGCTCTGAAAAAACAATCAAGTAAAGGTTGTGGGGTGTTGTGAAGGCTGATTGTTCCAACCTATTGAAATTTTACTTCTGTGCCTAGCGTGGCTTAAAACATTCGGGATATTATAGTTCCCTTTAAATGAGGAACAGTGAAAGTTGGCCTCGATTTGTGTGAATTAAAACACAAATTGTGACCTTTGCACAACCCATAAGCCCTCTCTGGGACAACCGGACACTGTTTATCGTGGGCTTGTTCATCTCCCTTCTCCAGAGTGATAATCTGTTTTGATTTCTCCAGCTGGATGGATACATTTTGGAGAGGGTATGAAAGAAGATTATATTGCAATATCCGGATAGGGAATGCCTTTTAAGCCGTGATATTGTAGATATCAAAACAAGATCCGTTTTCCCATCAACAACTCAGACCTGCTTTGGCAGTCTTTTTCAGATTTTAGGGAGCAGAAGGACTGAAGGAACAGAAATGCATTTTCCTCCAACCGTCCTAAAATATATATATTTTTTTGATATAAAGTCAGAAGCAGGATATCTCATTCCCTTGATCCTGCCCAAAATTTTGGGATGAACAACTGATCCTCGGTAGCCTTTCTCTAAATCTCAGAAGGAAATAACGGGGTTTTGTGTTTTTTTTTTTTTTTTGGGCCGATCCTTCCAAGTGGTGTTGTTGTTGTGATGATTCCCAGCAAGATGTTGGTCTACAACATCCCTTCCGGGGGTGCCCGCACGGAAACTTTTAAACCTCGCCGAAAGAAGTCCTACGGAGATTTATTTAAAAATGGATATCGTGTCAAATCTGGGCATAATAACCTTGGAAAGGAAGAGCCACATACATTTCGACAGACTCTGGGCTCTTATTCCAGAATTGGCTATCACTGGGGTAAGAAGCTGACCGAGTGACTGTTGTCTAAAGCAATAACTGAGTTATTTGCAAGATGAAGTGTTTTCATATCAATTGGGAGCAGAGGGTTCCCCCTTGCCCCCTTCCTCCTAATTTGTGAAGCCAAAGAAAAAATATTTTAATAACAGAAATGGAGAGGGAAAAAAGGCTTGACTGAGATATTTTAGCAAGATTAGCCCAGTGGTATTTTATTTATGTAAACGTTATTTCTCACAGCTATGCTTTTCTCTTATCCTTTCTTAAAAGAAGAATTATTCTTTGATGGGGAATCATTTAAAAATGTAAATAATCCTTCTCTTCAAACGGTGATCATCTTTCTTTCTTGAAATATCTCTTTTTCTTACCCCCACCTGGATAATAATAATAATAATAATAGTAATAATATAATAATAGTAATAATAATAAAAACTGCACTATTCGGAACATCTTACATTTTAAGGAGGTACCTGGTTGATATCTAGGATGCTGGCAGCAACCCGTGTCAACCATCAGCGCCGGTCAATTTGAATGTTCAGTTGACTGAGGTTCACGTCTAATGAATGATGATGATGATGATGAAGATGATGATGGTGATGATGATGTTGGAAGGGACTTTGAAGGTTGTCTAGTCCAACCCCGTGCTCAGGCAGGAAACCTTACACCATTTCAGACAAGTGGCTGTCCAGTCTCTTCTTAAAAACTTCCAGTGTTGGAACATTTGCAACTTCTGGAGGCAGGTGGTTCCACTGGTTAATTGTTCAGTGGAACAACTTGGATATTCCAAACATAGATATTCCATGATTCCCCTCTCCCTTTTTTCCATTTCATACCTGTTACTTTTAATCTACACAGAAAGGTAAAACTGTTCTTACTTATTTTTAATTAAAAATAACCTTGTTAAAGTGGATTGCTCGGTTAAACATTTTAGGGATGTCTCTACATTCTCGAAAGCCGGCATAAATTTTTAAGGTATGACTGAGATCTTCCAGTAGGTCTTCCTTGCCAATGTTTGAGCCCTTAGCCTCAAATCTGAGCAAGTGAGTGATTTCTCCTCCAGCAAGCTTCTTTACTTTAATTTCATCTTCAGTTTATATATATCCTGGGTCTTCTCCTTTCTACGGGATTCTCCACACCCTAATTTCAAAAACTGGGTTGTTGGAAATGAGCACAGTGTTAGAAAACCAATTTGTTCTCATTCCAGAACTTCTGCATTAGTTTGGCAGAAAGGAAACCTGGAACGCTGTGGTTGTTCGGATTTTGGATGAAATGAACTCTAGATGAGGCAAAGCGGAGGATCAAAGCGTTTTTTTTTAATTAAACAGCAAATTGGAATTTTCTAAACAAAAACACTTTAAACGAAACAATTTGTTCCGGAATAAAAATTAGCACAAGTATTTGTTTAATCTGTACTGATTATAATGAAAATAAACTACCCCTTGGTCAAGATGGGTTATCATTCTGGGTTATTCCACAGAATAACAGCAGTTGTGTTCTGTTTCAAGAGTTTAGAATCCTGTTCAGTGTATGCCAGATTCCTGATATCATTGTTTTATATCACTATTATATCCTAAATACAGGAAACTGCTTCTTCTTCATAAGACAAACTCATTTAGATAGCGAAGGGGATTGCACTGCCATTATTTCCTCAATACATAGTGTATCAGTTGCAAAGTAAAAAAAAAAACATAAATAAGGGGGATACAAGTAAGTAGCTACTTCTTCCATAAAAACCTGGGAGTTTGATAAAATGATTGTGCAAATACCGCTTTGGAAAATCTTTCGGGAACTTTCCAAACACCCAACCCGTGCTGCATATTTTTATTTGTTTGTTTCTTTATTTATGTTAAAACAGTAAATGGCCTATTGCTCTTTGTGTAATAAAATGACCTTCCTTTCCGACCGCATTGTCACCAAGAGATGCACAAATGCAGCTGGACCATACAGTAGTGGCCAAAATTGTGGAAACCTTTTGGGGAAAGCGTACCGTAGAAATGCCACCTGTGGTTAAGTTTCCACCCATTTTTTCCTTCTAATTTCTTTATAACTGCAGCCTTGTTCACTTAACAATTCTATTTTACATCGCTTTCTGGGCAACCAGTCAACTCTTTGCACCATTACTTTAATTTTATTATGTTTTACATGCGTGCCTGGCTGAGGAATTCTGGGAGTTGAAGTCCACAAGTTGTAAAAGGTCCAGGTTTGAAGAGCCCTGCCTTACAATATAATAAAAAGATCTAATCCTGTGTTGAATTGTCCCATGGGGAATTGATCACAGAGATTTGTCTGATGGGAATTGGCCATGCTGATTTGGCTGTGGCGAGTTAACCTAGACCTCTTTTCAAAGGCTTTTTCCTGAAGTGGCCCATGGCAAGCAACATTAAGTCACCCGTCTCCGACATGAATATTTCACAGATATGAGACTGGTCTTGCAGGCACGAAAGCGAAAAACTGACTTTTCCCAGATTTGTATCAAGGCACACTGTATTTTCAGCGGTTGACTTCATTTCCAGTTGTGATACGAAACTATTATTATTTTTCTAACTATTCTTTAAACTTTTCTTCCTTTTTATGTAGGTGTGTTATACCTAATATAACTTTACCCCTGTGAGAAACTCTACGGCACAAGTATTTCATGACACTATAAACATTTCTTAATAAAGCAATATCTTTAATAATGTACAGTGTTTCTTTGACTCCTTTTTTTTCTGTTTGAATTACAGGTTTAAGATTTTTGCGCGCTCTTAGGCTGATTCAGTTCTCAGAAATCTTACAGTTCCTGAATATTCTTAAAACAAGGTAAGGCACAATATAGATAGATAGATAGATAGATAGATAGATAGATAGATAGATAGATAGATAGATAGATAGATAGATAGATAGATAGATAGATGATATAGGAAGAGAGAGTGTGGATAGATAGATAGATAGATAGATAGATAGATAGATAGATAGATGATATAGGAAGAGAGAGTGTGGATAGATAGATAGATAGATAGATAGATAGATAGATAGATAGATAGATAGATAGATAGATAATATAGGAAGAGAGTGGATAGATAGATAGATAGATAGATAGATAGATAGATAGATAGATAGATAGATAGATAGATATAGTTTCTAAAAATAGGTGGTTTTGTTTTCCTCCCCTCATTCTTACTTCTTACATTTATTTATCCCCTTACTATGTTCTATCCTTTCCTGAATTAAATGAGGATTCACTAAAACTTCAGGGGTTTAGGCTGAGCTCAAGCAGAATTAGGGACAGCACAGATGTCTCCGACAGCTTAAAGGGAAGGAAAAAAAATGAAGATTAATCCACCTATTTTTAGAATTGGGACTGAAAAGACAAAACATCAATTTTCTCCTTTAAAGTCCAGAAAGCTATTCTGAATAATCCTGGCTCACCTAAAAACAATTGAACAAAACTATTAAAAAGAATATCTCCATTTTGCGATAGCATGTTTCTTTTCATAAACCAGGTACCGTAATGATTAAATAACAATAATCAAAACTGTTCATTTGCATATATAGTTACTGGGCTTCCAACAATTCACTTAGAGGCTGTCTCATTTTACGGATATCCTTTGTTGATTGAAAGGCACATTCAATAAACCGATATGATTTTTTTTTCTTATGCTGAGAAACTGATGTGTCACTTGAAAGGAAAGGTTTATGAATTTTTTTTTCAGGAAGGAAGATTTGAAAAAAGCTAGAGAATCTTTCAGTTTTTTTTTAAAGCAAACTCTGAGAAGAATTTGTTTGTTTTTCTCCTTTTTTTCCACCAGTAATTCCATCAAGTTAGTGAATCTGTGCTCAATATTTATTAGCACCTGGCTGACAGCAGCTGGATTTATACATTTGGTAAGTATGCCTCAAAAAAGACCCTGCTTATTTGGGGAGGTTTAGATTTATTATGAGATAATCCACTTATACATCATTTTTTTTAAAAAAAACGCACTATGTATTTCTTCTTGATGTTTGGTGGGAACACTCTTTGCAAAGAGATTAATGGTTTAATAAATCCCTATGTATTACTGTTCAGAAAAAAGTAATAGATTGGTGCTTTTTTCAACTTCAGCAACTTTATGCTACGAGGACTTCAACTCCCAGAGTTCCCAGCATGGGGCTGAGGAATTCTGGGAGTGGAAGTCCCCGTAGCTTAAAGTTGCTGAGGTTGAGAAATTCTGTATTGGAGCATATTTCCCCCAGTCATACGGTATGCCATTTTCAGATTTTTAATGCAGGACTCCTGTTTTTTATTAAATATTATTATTAAATCATGTCTCTCATGGAGAAATTCTTCGAAGAGGAGAAAATGAGCATGGGAGAAAAAAAAAACCTGATGTTGTCTGGTATTCAAAGCCCACAACTACTTTGCCTGGAACCGGAAGAGGAAGTTAGGAATTTTGGAGTCTAATTTTGAAGTTCTGGAGAACTTTTACTGAATTTGACAATAACAACAACAAGCCACTAAGTGGCAGTGTGGGCTTAGAAACAAAAATGAAAATATGATGGCAGATACAAGACAATCTCTTGTAAAATGTGAAGAATTTTATATACAAGGCTTACAATCTATGGATGTACACAACACCCATTTTCTCCTGAGGATTAGCGTAGATTGCAGCCTGAATTAAAGTAATTTAACACATCCTCTCCTTTAAGGATTAAATGCCCAATATGTTTATGAACTACTCTTTGGAGATAGATCCTACCAGATTCCTGATTTGAGGGGGTGGACCAATTCACTTTGTCTTTTCTTTAGTGAGTTGAAATATGGTCTTGAGTGATAATTATTGTGGTAGCTACTTGCTGCTATAACATGGAGGAATTTTGTGATTCTTAGAGACTAACTCAAAGAGTAGCTTGGGCACAAAGTTTTGTGGATAGGATTACAGTAGGTGGACCACCAAAAACACACAGAACATTGAATGATAGGGTTGGGAGGGAACTTGAAGGTCTTCTAGTCCAACTCTCTGCTCAAGCAGGAGACCCTAGACCATTACAGACAAATCGTTGTCCAGTCTCTTCTTAAAAACCTCCAGTGATGGAGAACCCACAACTTCTAGAGGCAAGTCATTCCACTGGTTGATTGTCCTCACTTTTAGGAAGTTTCTCCTTAGTTCCAGGTTGCTTCTCTCCTTGATTAGTTTCCATCCGTTGCTTCTTGTCCTGCTTTCAGGTGCTTTGGAGAATAGGTTGACCCCCACTTGTGGCAGCCCCTCAAATTTTGGAAGACTACTATCATGTCACCTCTAATCGTACTGTAACCATGTGGTTAAAGCCCAGTTTAGTGGCTATAGATTCCATCTTGACTTTCTTGAAAACCCACATTAGAATCCACCATTACAGGTAGTTCTAAATGTCAGATATAGTTAAACATAGTTGCATATTTCTAATGCAGTCATCGTTTATAAGTTACTAGATTATCTTTCTAGAAATTCCAGATTGTGATCATGTTCTTCTCTTAGCGTTAACAGTGGTTACTATTTTAACTTTCTTTCCCCCTCAACAGGATTCTGTATTTGGAACACGCCAACCCCTGTATAATGTAACTGATTTGATATAAAGAAAAGCACTTGTTTTATCGCTGTCCATTGAGTTGTTAAAGTTAAGATCCCTCCACTTCATTAGAGCTGTATTGCTGAAATTGCCTTGCTAAGAACAGAGAAATTGGCTTCAACTGTTCAACAAGATCATATCTGCGTTGCGTTTTTTTTCTCTCCTTGAAGTTATTAGTTATGTACTGATAAGTTCATGAATGGACGTGTTGCATTGTAGGCAATGATGTATTTAATTCGCTGTGTTCCTTTTGTTATAGGTGGAGAACTCAGGGGATCCATGGGAAAACTTCCAAAATAACCAACCACTTACATATTGGGAATGTGTTTATTTGCTCATGGTTACTATGTCCACCGTTGGCTACGGAGATGTTTATGCAAAAACAACCCTGGGCCGCCTTTTTATGGTTTTCTTCATCCTTGGGGGATTGGTAAAACATTTATGTTATATTCTGCATATATATATATATATATATATATATATATATATATATATATATATACACATATATATATACACATATATATATACATACATATATTTAATGTAACTTATGACTTCAAAATACATTTCCCGTTGTATTGCATTTTGAAGAGCTAGTAACTGAACTAAAATACAGGGATAATGTATATACTTACAGATGTAATGCTTGCAGAGATAGCAAGGATAGTTAGAACTTTAAGAATCCAGAGCATTAAGCAAGGAGGTCTGGGCACACTTTGAAAATCCTTTGGAAACACAAAAGATCAAAGCTTCTGCCTGCTGTTCATGTTCATGAGCCCATTGAGTAGCAGTTGGTTGATCGATTACTCTTGCAATCTTATCAATTAAAAAAAATCAGTGCCTAAAGGTAGTCCTTTACTTGCAACCACCATTGAGCCCGTTACTAAGCAGGACATTTTTAAGTCAGTTTTGTCCCACTTTACAATCTCTCCTGTTGTTAAGTGAATCACTGCATCCGTTCAGTTAGTAACACGGTTGTTAACTCAATCCGCCTTCCCCAGTGACTTGGATCTTCAGACGTTTGCAAACGATAATCACGCAACCATCATAAATACAGGCCAATTGTCTGAACTTTGACCGCATGACCAGGGGGATACTGCCGTACTCCTGTGTGCGAAAAACGAGTCACCTTTTTTCAGTGCAGTTGTAACGTCATGAAACGAATGGTTTTATGCTGAGGACTGCAAGTTGTCGGATTTTGGAAGAAGATGGATTGAAGGAATTAAAAGGATAAACTACAAATGGGTTAACACAAAGAGCTGGTAATCAGGTAGTGAGTGAATCTTCCCTTGCATGGTACCCCAATTTGCTCAGTGTGTTGGGTTCATCAGATCAATGCCTTAGTTATAAACTTAGCAGTTCCGCATATAATACAGACAATCCTCAACTTAACAACAATTCATTTAGTGACCGTTCAGAGTTTCAACGGCACTGGACAAAGTGACGTATGCTTGTTTTTCACGTTTACAACCGTTGTGTCATCCCCAGGGTCCTGTGATCAAAATTCAGACATTTGGCACCTGACTCATATTTATGATGGTTGCAATGCCCCGTGTGTGTGTGTGTGTGTGTGTGTGTGTGTGTGTGTGTGTGTGACGGGATCGATCTCCTTTTGTGACCTTCCGACCAGCAAACTGTGAGTCTGGGGAGGAGGAGGGAAACCATTATGCTCACAACAGCTTGTTTAATGACCGTTTGAAGATACAACGGTGCTGAAAAAAGTTGACTTGTAACAACTCTTCACGCTTGTGACAAAATTCAGGTGCTTGGCAATGGGCTCACCTTGACAATGATTGAACTCTGCCGGAATCACGTGATTCCCCTTTTGACAAGCAAAGTTAAACTGGAGAAGGCGGACTCACTTCACAACCGTGTTATTATCTTCACAACTGCGGTGATTCCAGGTCTGGGACATGACTCAAGGTTCCAAAAGACAAACAAACTCAATTGGAATTCCAAGAACAAAGTTTTATTTGGATAAAGCTTTTGCAAAAGCTGGTGGACTTAATTCGCGCAGGGGGAAAAGCCACACCCACAGTTTTAAAAAGCACATATTTATACCCTCTCACAAAGCTGGTCCCCCCCCCCACCCCTATCACACTGAACAGCCTACCTGCGCATCCAGATCAGCTAATCCGAAGCACCTAAACAGAATACATTTCTTTTCCCCCTCCCAGGAAAAAGAACCTTGCAGCTATACCTATTGTGTTGACTATGACCTACTTTTTCTAGCATAAGCTCTATCTTTATTTTTGTATTTCCTCTGCTTGCGGTGATGGCTGACTTCCTAAGAACAAGCTACATGTCTGAGTAACTTCCATTTTACTATGCTTAAGCTCAGGATTAATTTTCTTCGTAAGCTCATTAAACAATTTCTGATCTTATTATCCCTTACATTCTTGCTGTGGCAAGAGAGATTGTAAAATGGGGTGAAACTCACTTAACATCTGTCTCCTTCGCCACAGAGGTTTGGGGCTCAGTTGTGGTTGTAAGGCGAGGACTACCTGGGTGTACATTTGAGCCCAGGAGGAAACGTAACCATGAAACCGACCGTTTCTTCTTTTGCAGGTTTCCCAGCAAAAGTGCCACTGCTTTCAAAGGCTCAGGGCTGTGTGTGTTAATGTTAATGAGGACATTCCTTAAAGCAATGTAACTTTTCTGAAGCTGGGCGGAAGGCCAAAGGGAAAATAAAATTGGGGGGGGGGGAAGCTTTAATGAAAAGCAGGGAGAGATTGGTCTTGGAGGATGAACTAGTCCAGTGAAATTATTTTGAAAGTGTGCACAGACATTTGGCCTAGTGGTTAATATTGGGGTGCTGGTAACAGTCCAGATAAAATTAGTTGCGGTTTCAAGACCTTCCCTTTTGTGTTCCTTCCCAACATTCCAACAAACACTGTGGCTTAGGATCCTCCCGAAAGAGCTGTTGCAAGGATTTCTTTCTTTCTTTTTTTCCCAGCTAGTGGGAAAGGCGAATTCACATCCTTCTTAGCAGCAACCCAAGAAGAGGCTAAAGTAGTGCAAATTTCCCAACAGAAATTTGGCTAAAGAACGCTTCCCAGAGAGATGTTGGGGAAAGGAAAAGAAAGTCCAGCTATATTCTGGATAATTAAAATTTGTAGGGTGCCCTTCTCCAAGGAGATAGGTTTGGATTGCCTGGATGCAACTGCCCTCTTAGCTTGCAGATACTCCAGAGGTGGTGCTGAGGATGCTGAAGGAAAGTTGACCCTGTTATATAGATATTGTCCCTGAACAAACTGCCATTTTCCCCCGCAGTGGAATAAATTTCTGGCAGCCATTGCATTTTGGTCCTAGAAAAAAAAATCAGCCAATGTTCAGGTTGAATTATAAGGGAAGTGACTTCTTCAACTCAAGATGTGCATGTAGAGATGTGCCTGTGCATGAGTATGTAAACCTATATACAGTATATACTGCCGCAGGGATCTCCAACCTTGGGCAACTTTATGACTTGTAGACATCAAGTCCCAGAATTGAGGGAATGGGACAACTAGCCACAGCCGACTTGCCATGGGACAACTCACTGCGGAACAATTTAACAATTCAATTTAATAATTTATAATAAATAAAAAAAATATTTCAATTTTTATTGATCACATTTCATTCTGTCCCTCCTTTTGCATCCTTTTTTAAATTATTCTATTCCACCATTTCTTTGATATTAGTGTTATTCTTGTCCAGCAATGTCCTGCAGCTAGTTGGCCCTGTCAAGTTGGCCATGGTGAGTTGGCCATGACAAGTTGGCCATGGTGAGTTGGCCATGACGAGTTGGCCATGGTGAGTTGGCCATGGTGAGTTGACCATGATGAGTTGGCCATGGTGACTTAGCCATGAGTTGACCATGATGAGTTGGCCTGGTGAATTGGCTATGGTGAGTTGGCCTAGACCCCAGAATTGAAGTCCACAAGTCATAAAGTTGCCAAGATTGGACACTCCTGTATTGCAGATCTAAAGATAATGAAGGTGTGTATATGTAGACAGGCACACCTCTCATTTTAGTGATTATGCATCAAATCTTTTTGTGCATTTTCCTTCCCTTGTTGAAAAGGTAGATCTTGAGGCTCACCTTAGTGGCAGCAGCTCTTTGAGGCATCCAGCCACAAGCAAAATGTTTGTTGGACAAAACATGGCAGAATACATTTTTTTCTCCTCGTTGCCTTTGTTTCCCTTTTACATCCTTACATTTTCTTACCCATCTTTTAAAAAAGATGAACTTAAAATATATATATATATCACGTTCATTCTCATGGTGCAGAAAAACCATTCTGCGTTTTGTTTGGTAAATCATTGACAGGAGGTGAAAAAAAAACCTTCCTCTGTCTTGCCTAAAATACCAATTGCAATGCAAGCACCCAAAACATGGCTTTGTGGAGTGTTTTGGAGAGTAAATATTTTGGAAAATGCCACTCACCCCTTTCCGAAAACACCAGCCATGGCCCTGTTTTAATCCCTTGAATGTCACTTTGACTCTATTTTGTTCTTATTCTTCTCATTTTTTTTGTTTCTTGTTTTTCTTTTTTGCATTATTATTATTATTAATTTTCATTCCCGTCTCCCTCTTTGGACCGTTGTTCTGTAGCTGAGCCGGTGTTTCTCCCTATTTACCAAGACCGACACTTGTTTTGAGACGAACACTTTTTTTTTTTTTTGCAATCTTTTTTTTTCTTGTTTTTGATTTTGGAGGAAAGACTTGACTAGACCCGTGCCTTGCATTTCCAGATCGTAAGGATGATGTATCTTCTTTAAAAAATCCAACGGCCCCTCCCCTTCCTTTGACCTCTCTTTTTAGTCTTTTCTCTGTCTCCTGTCTTCTTCCTTTAGGCCATGTTTGCCAGTTACGTGCCTGAAATCATAGAGTTAATAGGAAACCGCAAGAAATATGGTGGGTCCTATAGCGCGGTTAGTGGAAGAAAGTAAGTATTCAAAGGACTCTGCTGCTTTTGGTGTGGCAGAACACTCTCTGCATGCCATTTTTTCTTTTTCTTTTCTTTTCTTTTCTTTTTTTTTTTTGCTATTCTTTCATGCATGTAGGCAATGTTTGCGCGCTACGTGCCGGAAATTGCGGCTCTCATCCTTAATCGGAAGAAATACGGCGGGACTTTTAATTCAACCAGAGGCAGAAAGTAAGTTGAAAGTACCGAAAAAAAAATAATGAGAGAGCCAAACTGTGAGACCAAGTGGAACTTGACCCCCAATGTAGACACCCTCCGCCCAATTCTTTTTCAGGGATAAGTGTATTTGGTGGTCATCAAATCTCATACCTTTCCCAAGCTGCAGGATCTGATCCAGGTTTAATCTTCCAAGCTTTTGGATTCGTGCTCCCCGTCCCCAGGGAGTTTATCTCGCACCAGAATGTGTGAATGTGTGAATACAAGCCTCCTCGTTTTAGACTTAAATGGTGTATAATGGCAGCACGCAGTTTGCACAACCTGAAAATAATTGCTGTTGCAATTATAATTGATGCTCTACTCAGATGATGGCATTAAGGAGTGACACCTTATTTTATGGAAACGTTTGTGATTGTTTTTCTGAGTCGCCAATAATATCTATAGTACCTGCTGTGTGTTCGTCTTGGGAGGATTGTTACGCAGGGGTTCAGGTGTGACTCGGTAACAATGAAATGTGTCTTGAGAAACCAAACACATTTATTCAGATGAACAAAGGTGGGTTCTCCCTTAAATTGGAAGAACCCCAAATACAGTGTAAGACAAACCCACAGCCAGTGGTTTCTTGTGGAACTTTCTATAGGATCCAGTGAGGCCTAAACTTTAATTCTGCCATCTCAACATATATATCTTTTAACCAGGGGTCTTCAAACTTGGCCCTTTTATGACTTGTGGATTTCAACTGAGGCTGAGGAATTCTGAGAATTGAAGTCCACAAGTCATAAAAGGGCCAAGTTTGAAGACCCCCCTGCTTTTAACCAATCATCAAATTCACCAGATTCCTGATCAACAGGATAGATGTCCCTCTTGTTATGCTCCTGCAGAACTATTGATTCTTCAAAACTCCCAGTTGTTCAGAGCACACAGCCATATAAACTTAAGGGCTTCAAAAAGGATCGTTATAATCATATAGATTAAATATGTCCAAAGCGTCTATGGAGATCCCAAAGATTCTTTTTCAGGAGGCAACTGGACTGTCTTGTTTTTCTGTGAAGAGGTTTCACTTCTCATCTGACCAGATGGTGGGGAGTGGGTCAGAGCTGAAGAAGCTTCTTGGGATGAGAAGTGAAACATCTTCAAAGAAAAACAAGAAAGTTCAGATGCCTCTTGAAAAAAAAAATAGCACCTTTGGGATAACTATGACCTGGATGACGGAGAATCTCCATGGACATATCTTTGGAGATGCTCAATCATCCAGGTGATGGTTGTCCCAAAGCTGGTTTTTTTCCCCAAAAGACAACTGGACTTCTCATCCAGTTAGAACTGAAGAAGCTTCTTGGGTGAGAGTTGAAATGTTTCAAATGTTTCAAAGAAAACACCAAGGGAGTTCAGTTGCCTTTTGGAAAAATACCCTTGGCATATTTCCAAAGTGGTTATCCAATTAGGTCAGTGTTTTAAGGCATGTGGACTTCAACTCCCAGAATTCCACAGCCAGCATTCTGGGAGTTGAAGTCCACATGCCTTAAAATTGTCAAGGTTGAGAAACACGGAATTAGGTATATAGCTATGAGAGTTCCATCTAATACTAAACATTTGGTGACTTTTATCAATACCTTAATGTCCTCAGTATGAGGACCTTTGCAATTGAGCTCTACATAAACCTCATTAGATTAGATTAGATTAGATTAGATTAGATTAGATAACCTTTATTGACATTTTTTCCTGTGGGCACAATGGCACACATTAAAAATGAAATTTAGTTGCTTCCTCTCAAAGTGTACACGTACACAGCACACATTTAAAACAAATGGAACAAATGGAAACATATTGCTTCAGAATGTGCATAAATTCATCGCTCCACCAAAAAAATGTTTCATTTGTAACTTTAACAAATAACTACATGCTCTCAACCCATTCAACTGGTGAGCATAATCCATGTTGAAAAATAAAGTTGGATACAGCTCTTCATGGATTTTGTCCCAACAAGCTAATGTTTCTGACCTCAGGCAAGGACATGAAGAGTTTCTAAAGAAATGGATATTTCTGTTACTACAGAATTTACTCCATAGGGGGTTTACTCGGAGTTTTGATACCTATTTCCTGCAATGCAAGACGATGAGCAGAATCTGAAAAAAATCTGCAATTCCCGATGAACAGAATCAAAGAAGAGTTATACTAGTTATGGCTTAATCCATTTGCTTTCAACCAGGGCTTAATCATGACTTTTTTTATTTTTATTTTGCTAGATTTTTTTTTCAAGTTCAGTTTCAACTTGTCCTCTTCCTAAGAGAGGAAGAGTTAGTTAGGCAATCGCATTTGCGTATTTCATCTTTTCTTCAAGATTAGCATTGGGCCTGCAAGATTTTTAAGACAAGTTGGATTCTTTTAAATAGAATGACAGAGTTGGAAGGGACCTTGGAGGTCTTCTAGTCCAACCCGCTGCTCAGGCAGGAAACCCTATACCATTTCAGACAAATGGTTGTCCAATCTCGTCTTAAAAACTTCCAGTGTTGGAGCATTCACCGCTTCTGGAGGCAAGTGGTTTAGGGCAGGGGTAGGCAACCTTGGCTCTTTTATGACTCGTGGACTTCAACTCCCAGAATTCCTGAGCCAGCATGTTGAAGTCCACGAGTCATAAAAGAGCCAAGGTTGCCTACCCCTGGTTTAGAGTATCCTGATTGAACAGAGTGAGATTTACTCACCCGAAATTGGATACCATTTCTGTCTAAGTTGAATGAACATTGAATAAAGTACTGTTTTATTTTTATTTGTTTGGTGATCAGACTTATTGGCTGCCCTTCTTACTGCAGGGTAACTGTGCAAATAGAGAGTGAAAGAGACTCACATTCTGCATAGACGAATAAATGGCATTTTCAAGAATCCAGCTTGTGAGAGGATGTTGTCTCAATGACTTGGTAGACCTAAACTTCAGATTCCCACATCCTGTTTCATTTGACGGCTAGTTTATAAGCTTCGCTGCTGGCTTTGGGCCTTGGCAAAATGTATTTTTTTTTTTTATCTCTGGAGTTTCTTTTTTTTCTTTCCTTTCATTTGTTTACTTTGCAAAATGCCTTCTTTGTTTGTCTCTCTTCATCTCTTCGGGTTTTGCCTGGGCAGTTTGTTGACCAGCGTTGAATGTTGTCATCGGGGGTCAGACTCTTCGGTTTTGTGCATTTGTTTCCTGGTTTGTAATTTCTAAATGCCTTGGAAAAGCATCTCCATCCCTCATCGGAGACTCGGAGTTTGGGAACGGCACCGCGAAAAGCCATTAGCAGCCCCTATGTGTTTGATATTGGCTTTGCAGTCGGGAGAACAAGATGGATGACATGTTATGTTTGGCTGGAAAAGTTGAGTTTTCCTTCGGAATTCAGCGTTGAGAGAATGGGCTGTCAGAACCGATAGGTTTTCCACTGCTTTAGATGGGAAGCATGTGGTAATAATTAGCAGAATGTACAGCTTTTCACTTGGACGGCTCGGCGTAGACTTTGGCAGAAAGCGTAATGAAAGACTACAGTTCAGCAATTCTTAACGTCAAAAAAGTTTCCAGATAAAAATGTAACAGATTTGAAAAACTGGAGCCACTAAACTCTGTTGAAAGATGTTATTCAGAGCCTAATGGGGAATTTTGTTCTCTAGGAAAGAAATATTCATTACGCTTCTTTGTTTAAACATACTATTCAGATAATATATATGTTCTGTGATGTTCAGCATGGAACTTAAAACAAAGCAAATACCATCAGGCTGTTGCAATACTGCTCCGTATTGTTTTAATATATATTTAGAATAGAATAGAATAGAATAGAATAGAATAGAATAGAATAGAATAGAACAGAACAGAACAGAACAGTACAGAATAGAAATATAGATAAAATAGAATAGACTAGAATAGAATAGAGTAGAATAGAATAGACTAGAATAGAAATATAGAATAGAATAGAATAGAATTGAAATATAGAATAGAATAGAAACATAGAATAGAATAGAATAGAATAGAATAGAAATATAGAATAGAATTGAATAGATTTGAAATATAAAATAGAATAGAATAGAAATATAGATAAAATAGACTAGAATAGAATAGAATATGATAGAATAGAATAGACTAGATTAGACTAGAATAGAATAGAATAGAATAGAAATATAGAATAGAATAGAATTGAAATATAGAATAAAACAGACTCGACGAATAGAATAGAAACATAGAAAAGAATAGAATTGAATAGAATTGAAATATAAAATACAATAGAATAGAATAGTGAAAATAGAATATAGATAAAATAGACTAAAATAGAATATGATAGAATAGACTAGACTAGAATAGAATAGAAATATAGAATAGACTAGAATAGAATAGAAATATAGAATAGAATAGAATAGAATAGAATAGAATAGAATAGAATAGAATAGAATAGAATAGAAATATAGAATAGAATAGAATTGAAATATAGAATAAAATAGACTCGACTAGAATAGAATAGAAATATAGAATAGAATTGAAATATAGAATAGAATAGAATAGAATAAAATAGAATTAAAATATAGAATAGAATAGAATTGAAATATAGAATAGAATAGAATAGAATAGAATAGAATAGAATAGAAAAATAGTGTAGAGTAGAGTAGAACATAGAATATAGAATAAAATATAGAACAGAACAGAACAGAATAGAAAGCCAACAGGATTTCAGGCAGAGTTATATTCACCCAGCTGAGTTTCCATAAAGTATCTATATTGGCAAAATTAACATAGTTCTGGGTGAAAAGAAGAGATAAACCATGTTTGGGGGTGATTAGTCTACTGGATAATACAGTCAGGAGATTGCCCTGGAAGTGCATTCATAGTGTTAGATCTTGTTTGTCTCATGACCTCCAAATTTAGGGAGAGGTTTAATTTTATTTTGAGCAAACTTGACTTCTGCGCTCTGATGTCTCCATCTGGGAGGTTCCTTCATATTTCTTGAATGTCTAAGCCATCACTTCAAATCAACAACTTATCATAAGAACAATCTTTTGAGCGATTCCTTCCTGAAGAAAATAGGAGACGACGACGACTACTACTACTACTACTACTACTACTACTACTTCTCTCTCTCTCTCTCTCTCTCTCTCTCTCTCTCTCTCTCTCTCTCTCTCTCTCTCTCTCTCTCTCTCTCTCTCTCTCAATAATTAAAAAAAGGGAAAGTCAGATAAAGTAAACACAAAGACAAGCAGTTAATTGAAGCTGACAGAACACCTTGGACAGATTAAACCTTGCGATTTGAATCTGAATTTTTACTTAAAAGTAATTGATTTCTCTCTCTCTCTCTCTCTCTCTCTCTCTTTGCTTTTTCATTCATTCATCCCTGGCAATTTTTTTCTGGCTATTTCAAAGATAAGAGGATTAAAGGTAGGATGGTGCAGTGAACCAGGAGTGATAGTCCTTCCTTCCTTAAACACAGTAGCCATCTGCCTAAGTGCAAAAATTAAAATTGATAAGGACAATAAAGTGAGGGATCTAACTTTTATTGACATCTAAGGTGGAATGACTTCCCTCCAGAGATGGTGGGTGTTCCAACACTGGAGATTTTAAGAAGAAATTGGACAACCATTTGTCTGAAATGGTATAGGGTCTCCTGCCTGAGCAGGGGGTTGGACTAGAAGACCTCCAAGGTCCCTTCCAGCTCTATTCTATTCTAGTCTCTCCACGCTTCTAGTTTATGTTTAGATGTTGACAGTCAACAGATACCAGCAATGCGTTGTGGTTATATTAGAGTTTTAGAATTATTTTGGCCATCTCCCTTGGGCCAAATGGTCCGCCCTATTTGATTTATTGCTAGACACCACGTGCTAAGCATAATTAAGATGAGCATATGTATCCTTGTCATCTTAACAAATCCTGCACAATTCATCTTAAATGTTGGCAAACGTAAAAGTAATGACTATAAAGGTTAATATTTCAACTCCTTATTTATATTTCGAACCAAAAAAACAAAATACAGGTTAGTGGCTTAGGAAGGTCAATTTTATGCCTGCAAAACTGTAATATATCTAAAATTTCAGATGGATCTATAGTTATAGGACTAACTACACAAACATTAATAAGAATAATATGACAAAAAGAACTTGGATTTTATTTTTTTGCAATAGTGTGGGTTTTTAGTATACTGATGTTATTTTCTTAATAATGACATTTTGAGACATATTAATCTTAACTATTTCTTTCTTTTAAAAAAAATTAAAGACATTTTATTCTACCTCTTACTCCCATCCCTGCAGTCATATAGCACAAAAAAGGTTTTCTCTGTTCAGGAACAAAACAGTTCTAGCATATATTTTTGATGATTACAGCATCCTGGGTTCATGTGATTACCATTTGCTACCTTCCCAGATGCCCAAAAGGGCATCACTTAATAATTGCTTTGCTTAGCAATGGAAATTCTGATTTCCAATGTGGCTGTAAGTCAAGGACTATTTGCAGTGTGTAGATTTCCTTGTACTTGATATTTTTTAGGTTCAGCCAGGTGTGATCGCCAATACAGAATCGTTAATAACAACTTATTTCATGTATTTTACTGGCAAGCCTGAAGTTCATCCTGTACAATTCTGGGATTACCCTCTCCAGTTGAAATTGTCCAAATTAGCATCTTCCCATTTTTGCTGATCATGCCTGGTCATCACTTACACTGAGATTTTTCAGTAGAGCGCTGATATTGTTTTTAAAGTTTTGAACCAAAACTTTAATGAATCAGGAATAAAAATCATTTCCATATAAAGGTGGTTCAAGTATATTTTAAGGAGAAAACCAATGATTAGGAATTGAGTCGTTTTTCACGATCGTTTCCACGCGGATTTGGAGTTTTCCCATTTCAGCTAACTTTATTTTAAGCTTGCTAGTTACAGGAATTGGGGACAGAGGAGAGCAAACAGGGAGGGCAGCCAGCCAAGAGAGGAACACATGATTAGAAAGCTAAAAGGAGCAGCGAGGAGGAAAACCACAACATATGCATCTGATATAAATATTATAGTTAGACAGAGACATTTAGATCAATATAAGTCACATTTCATTCACTTGCTTGACAGAATGAATACAATGTAGTCGGTAGACGCTGAACCAAATTTGCAATTTACTGTCAGTGATTTACTGTGATGGGATGGTAAGGGTGACTTTTTAAGAGTTCCTTTATGTTTGTTCCAATAGAATGGATGTAATTTTCCTTGAAAATAAACAGCCAGAGAGCTTTGCATTTTTTTTTTATGATTTGTCTGCGCAGAGAGGAAAAAGTCCTCCTCCTCCCCAGTATGATATGAAAGTTGCTATTTTATAGGGTTTTTTTTTTTAAAAAAAATCGGGTATAATTTGCATGGCCTGACAGATCTTTTACTGGGTTTCCCTTAGGGAACCTTGTACACGAAATGTTGGAAATGGAATTGATTTGGTAATTGTCGCTGGCAGTTATTTCTATTGGGGAAAAACAATCTGCATCCTATTTTGTGCACGTATTATGAGCCACTAATTCCTGACCAGCAGAGTGGGTTACATTAGTATACAGCAGTGTTTCTCAAACTTTGTGACTTTAAGAGATCTGGACTTCAACCCCTAGAATTCTCCAGCCGGCACAGGCACAGCACAGCTGTCTGGGGGATTCTGGGAGCTGAAGCCCATACCTCTTAAAGTCAGCAAGGTTGGTTGAGAAATGCTGGTTTAGAGTGAAGGATCTAGGTGGTAGAAAAAATAATTAGGCAGAAGCTAAGTAAATTTACCTACACTGAGTGGGAATGTTGAGGAATACTAGGGGAGCCCATCTGCATTTAAAAGACAAAGGCCGCTCTTTTGAAGAGAGTCAAGTCCACGTTTTGGACAGAGGGGACCACCGCTGGTTTGAAAGAGGGGTCAAAGAAGCCATCTAGGTCAAAACTGAACAGCCCTCTCTCAACAGAAGGGGAGGGATATGACATCTATCTCCAGTCTACAACAGAGTCCTTTCAGCAGCTGCAAGAAGGCTCCACACCCATTTGCACCACTCAGGTGACCCTAAGGACACAGATAAGCCTCCAGGTAGCATTAATGACTTGTTAAAAGAAAGCAAATGACCAGCTGTCTGCAAGGAGTATAAATCCTTCCATTCCCCACCATTCAGTCAGAGCTGAAGAAGCTTCTTGGAGGAGAAGTGAAACGTCTTCAAAGAGAAACAAGAAAGTCAAGTTGCCTCCTGAAAAAAAAAAAAAAAACTTTGGAAGATAGACGATAGATAGATAGATAGATAGATAGATAGATAGATAGATAGATAGATGAAAGAAAGAAAGAAAGAAAGACAAAAAGAAAGAAAGAAAAGAAAGACAGAAAAAGAAAGATGGAGATAGATATATAGAAAGATAGAAAGAAAAATAGATAGATGGTGAAAGAAAAAGAAAGAAAGAAAGAAAAATGGAGATAGATATATAACAGATAGAAAGATAGGATAGATAGATAGATAGATAGATAGATAGATAGATAGATAGATAGATAGATAGATAGATATGGGGAGATAATCTTAAAGAGTACCTCGTTTTTAACATCCACATTCACTACTTTTATCCAAAATGATATTAACGCAAACAAGGAAAAAAACTGCAATACATGTAATTAGTCTGTGATGATTAAAGATGATTGAAATGTATCGCAGAGCTTTTGAAAGTTCTTTGAGCCAAAAGTATTTCCCCCTCTTTTTAGCTTAAGTTTCCCATGTTTTAAATTGTTGTCATCTTAAATTTTTTTGTGGGGGAGGAGGTTTAAACTGGGAGTTAGGGTTAAAAGTCGGGGCATAAATCATTTCAGGAAAGAAAACTTAGATTTGTGTACTTTTGTGGCGACATCTCTTGAGCTGACTCTCCAATCATCAGCAACTTGATTTCAGCTTCATCTACGGCTGACTGGTTGAATGCTGTTGTGCACTTTAAAGTGGAAAAATAAAAGTGATGTTTTAAGAGGTTATAGGAAAACTGACAAGTAGGATTAATCAATGCCGCGCTTGACATGAAGTGAGAAGAACATTCTGGGTGTTTGAAGGAAGTCAGTGTTGGACTGAACCATGTAAAACAGTGAAGGAAACGGAGCAAGGCAAGGATAGGGTGATTATACAAACCATCTATGATGAACAAGGAGATAAGTTGTTTATGCCAAAACAAGGTAGGAAGCATCTATTAGTAGGGGGAAATAACTCAATCTGGCAAGTAAGTTTCTGCTTAATGGCAAGATGGACCTTCTGGGCCCAACCTTGAATTTTTCCAAGTGACAGATGGAGACCAAGAGACGTTTGTTCTCCAGAATGTAGTTCTAATCTCTTCCCCATTTTCCTGTTGGCCGTAGAGCAGAACATTGCAAACAAATAGCCTGTATGGTGGTGACAGCATCTTATGGTAGCTTTGGAAATAAATCTCTCAGGTTTTGCTTGGTTCTTTTCCTCAGCTTGAGAAAAACAATCCGGGGAGGGCTGCTGGCTCAGTGAGAAGATGGTACGCAACACTTACAAAACTGATGCTTTTCTAGAAGTTAGCCTCACCCAAAAAGCAGAAATAGCTTCAGAGTAGTTTAGAACTACACCACCTTAGAACATAGAATAATGGGGTTGTGAGGGACCTTGGAGATCTTCTAGTCCAACCCTCTGCTCAAGCACGAGACCCTACACCATTCTGGACACGTGGATGTCCAGTCTCCTCTTGAAAACTTCCAGTGATGGAGCATCCACAGCTCTAGGAGACAAGATGCTTCACCGATTAATTTTTCCACTGTCAGAAAAGTTCTCCTAGGTTCTAGGTTGAATCTCTCTCTAATGATCTTCCGTCCAACCATTGCTTCTCATCCTACTCTCAGGTGCTTTGGAGAAAAGGTTGAACCCCTCTTTTCTGTGAAAGCCCCTCAAATACTGGAAGACTCCAATCTTATCACCCCTAGTTCTTCTCTTCATTAGGCTACTAGATATACCTAGCTCCCTTAACCTTCATCTTACAATTTAGTTGATGCCTCCCTCCTCTTTGTGACAGCCCCTCAAGTATTAGAAGACAGCTGTTGTGTCACCCCAGTCTTTCTCTTCCTTAGACTAACACATCTCCAGTTCCCACAATCATTCAACTTACGATTCAGCTTCCGGCCTCCTGATCATCTTTGTTGCTCTTCTCTGCACTCTTTCTAGAGTCTCAACATCTTTTTTATTATTATTATTATGGGGACCAAAACTGGATGCCATATTCCAAGTGCGGTCTCATCAGTGAAACATAAAGCAAGTTCTATTAGTTCACGTTATCTTTCCCCATTTAGCATCCATACTTCTGCAGAGGAGAGATGGGTTTATAGTAAATTCATCTTTTACTAGCCTCTCCTGGTCCTCTCCTACTTTCTGCTCCATTTCTGCCCTATCTCCATCTTCTCCTCCCTTGCTTCCTGCTTTTTTTTTTTTTTTTGACTCTTAAAAACCTACAGGTAGTCCTTGATTTACAACCACGACTGAGCTCAAAATTCTTAAGTGAGACATTAGTTAAGTAGGTTTTGCCCCCATTCTACGATCTTGGTCATAAGTCTTTTTTTTCATTGCCTGTAACTTTGAACAGCCACCAAATGACGTCTTGTAAGTTGAGGATAATCTTTCAAACAATTTTTTGGGCAGGAATCTTTTCCAGATCTTTGGACGATATTGAGACTAAATGTCTCACATTTGGGTTGACACTCCTTAGTTCCCAGGAGATAATGGTCGTTAAGTGTGAAAAACAGTCGCAAGTCCCTTTTTTTGGTGCCGTTGCAAATTTGAACGGTCACTAAACGAACTGTCACTTAAATCCAGGATGCCCTGTATGGCCTTTTCCTCCCTCATCCATACACTCAGTTCCTGTGTGCGCTTTACCACAACCTGCGTGTTGGTTGAAATTGGTTGACGACACTTCTTTTGAAAGTTAGTAATAACAACGCTGGATTTATGCCTACACACACACTGCATAAAAGAGACCTACATATTTGATCAGCTTTTTCTGGTCCATTGAAGGGAGCAATATTATCTCAGACCTGCTGTCTTCCTATAATCGTAGTTGCAAATGACGCCGCTGGAAGTAAAACCACGCTGGCTTGAGAGTTTAATCGCATTTTTGTGCTTGTTATTGATTTAGCCATTGTTCAGCCTCATTATCTCTCCACCAACACAGACCCCACAATCATTTTTCACATCCTTAGTCAAGCACCAAATTGTGAGCCAAGGACAGACACTCATAATGATCTCCGGGGTAAATTACAGGAGGGGGATTGCTTGCTAGCTATCTCTCATTGCTTCTGGACAACACTTTTCTCCGACAGTCATTTACTGGAGCATGTTTGGAACAATTGCGGCACGTGAGTAACCTGGACGGTGCAAATGTTACGTCGCTTAGGAAGGGCCACCTGCTGTCACCTCAGCTGCCAGCTTGAGAAGACAATGTGGTGCCACAAAAGAGAAAGCTCTTCAACTTTCCATTCGATCAGAAGGCTGAGCAGCAGAGAGCCATTGTGTTAAAAGGAACATCAGCCAGGCTCCCTCCTGCTCTGGTGACTATGGATAAAGGCAGGTGTCTGTTTATGAAGTACCACTTTCTTCGTGGTGGAGGAGACAACTTCAAAAGCTGATCTCCCAAAGGTGCTTTTTTCAGGAGGCAACTGGACTTTCTTGTTTTTCTTTTGAAGACGTTTCACTTCTCATCCAAGAAGCTTCTTCAGCTCTGACTGGAGGGTGGGGAGTGGAAAAGGCATTTTTCCAAGCCATGGTGATTTCATAACTGATGAGAAACCTGGAGAAGCAAGGGAAGGAGAAGATACTTCACGCCGGTTGGAACAATACAGTGCAGATCGTCCTTGACTTATAGACACACTTGAGCCCAAAAAATTATATCGCTAAGCCAGACAGTGAGTTGTACTCCATTTTGTGAATTTTTCTTGCCATAGTTGCTAAGTAAAGAATACTGCATCCAGTTTTGGTCAACACGTTACAAAAAAGATGTTGAGACTTTGGAAAAAGTGCAAAGAAGAGCAACTAAGATGTCTAAAGGCCTGGAGACTAAAACATATGAAGAAGAAGGGTTGCAGGAATTGGGTATGGCCAGTCTAGAGAAAAGAAGGACCAGGGGTGACCTGATAGCAGTAGTTCAATATTTGAGAGGCTACCACAAAGAAGAAGAGGGTCAAGCTATTCTCCAAAGCACCAGAAGGCAAGACAAGAAACAATGGATGGAAGCTAATCCAGGAGAGAAGCAACCTGGAATTAAGGAGAAACTTCCTAACAGTGAAGACAATTAATCCGTGGAACTTCTTGCCTCCAGAAGTTGTGGGTGCTCCATCACTGGAGGTTTTTAAGAAGAGTCTAGACAGCAACTTATCTGAAATGATGGACTAGAAGTCTTTTCCAGCTCTATTCTGATTGAATAAAATGAGCTATGACTGGTCCTCTGCTAATAACTGTTGTACCATCCCTGTAGTCACATGATCAAATCACACACACACACACACACAGAGAGAGAGAGAGAGAGAGAGAGAGAGAGAACAAATTGTTGAAATTGGAAGAAACAGCAGGGGGATAAGACTTTCCTGTGTTCTGACAAATTAGGTGCGAGAGGTTTTTATACAAGATGCATAAAACACACGGTTGATCGATTATTATTATTTTTTCGGTCTTGGCAAAACTGAAGGAAAGGTGAAGGCAAAGTTTTTCCCCCATGGGGATAAAGACTGCCAGATTTCAGATGAATAAGCTCAGGAACATTTCTTACAAAAGCGTCCTTTTCGGGGTTTTTTTTCCCTCTTCTCCTTAAGCTGCTAAAAGATGGAAGAAGTTTTGGATCAGGAAATGGCATGGAAGCCAGCACTGAAGCAATCAACAAGCAGTTACTGGAAGGGAAACTGCAGTCTGGCTGTTGCAGAGAAAAGGGGACAGGAATGCAAAAAAAATAAAATAAAAATAATAATCTGGCTAAGGAACTACATGTTGAACATAAGCATCCCTTTTGCAACTCCCAGAAGGAATGGGGTCAAGATGGGTTTTTTTCTCTTCCTTCTTTAGGTGTTCTAAGCTTTGCAGATACTTAAAGGACCCATAGCAGCATATTAATTGGGGTCCTCCAGTTTTGCAACATGACTGACATACAACACCAAACTTTAGTGGGTAGAATTTGTTCTGTGTTACGAGATTTTTGAGGCAGCCTTGGGTTCTCAACCGATTCTCCAAAGCACCTGAAGGCAGGACAAGAAGCAACAGATGGAAACCAATCAAGGAGAGAAGCAATCTAGAACTAAGGAGAAATTTCCTAACAGTAAGAACAATCAACCAGTGGAATGGCTTGCCTTCAGAAGTTATAGGTGCTCCAGTGCTGGAGGCTTTTAAGAAGAGATTGGACAATCATTTGTCAAAAATAGTTATAGGTCTGGATTAAAACATCTCCAAGGTCCCTTCAAATTCTGTTATTCTGTTATGTCCTCTAAGAAAAGATGCAAAGATCAGCCACTTAGTTGGCATATTGATAGAGAGTACCTTAAATTGTGTCTGTGTCTGTGTGTGTGTGCGTGTGTGCGTGTTTGCGTATGTTCTTGAGCTAAGCACATCAGTGAGGTCAATAAATTGAGAATATAGTGAAACAGTCTTTAATTCTTTAACTGGAAAAAATATTTTAGGAAAGTATTTTAATGGGTTGTTTCCCCTTATATACCTTTCTCTAGAGTCATGGATTTGCCTGTCCATCTTCAATTATAATAGAATAAAGAGTGCCAAGATGGATTAAAAACCTACAATGTGGTGCAAACCTTTCAGCATAATAAGCATTATAGATAGAGAGAGAGATGGATAGATGATAGATAGATAGTTAGATAGATAGATAGATAGATAGATAGATAGATAGATAGATAGATATGGAGCTCAATAGAGAGAAATGATAGAGATATAGATAGATAGAGATATGGATAGATGATAGATAGATAGATAGATAGATAGATAGATAGATAGATAGATAGATAGATAGAGATAGAGATAGATATAATAGAGATAGAGATAGATATAATAGATAGAGATAGATATAGATATAATAGATATAGGTATAAATATAGAGATAGAAAGATAGATAGATAGAGATAGAGATAGATATAATAGAGATAGAGATAGATATAATAGATAGATAGAGATAGATATAGATATAATAGATATAGGTATAAATATAGAGATAGATAGATAGATAGATAGATAGATAGATAGATAGATAGATAGATAGATAGAGATAGAGATAGATATAATAGAGATAGAGATAGATATAATAGATAGATAGAGATAGATATAGATATAATAGATATAGGTATAAATATAGAGATAGAAAGATAGATAGATAGAGATAGAGATAATAGAGATAGAGATAGATATAATAGATAGATAGAGATAGATATAGATATAATAGATATAGGTATAAATATAGAGATAGATAGATAGATAGATAGATAGATAGATAGATAGATAGATAGATAGATAGATAGATATAATAGAGATAGAGATAGATATAATAGATAGATAGAGATAGATATAGATATAATAGATATAGGTATAGATAGATATAGATAGATAGATAGAGATAGATAGATAGATAGATAGATAGAGATAGATAGATAGGTATAAATATAGAGATAGATAGATAGATAGATAGATAGATAGATAGATAGATAGATAGATAGATAGATAGAGATAGATATAATAGAGATAGAGATAGATATAATAGATAGAGATAGATATAGATATAATAGATATAGGTATAGATATAGGTATAAATATAGAGATAGATGATAGATAGATAGAGATAGAGATAGAGATAGATATAATAGAGATAGAGATAGATATAATAGAGATAGATATAGATATAATAGATATAGGTATAGATATAGGTATAGATATAGGTATAAATATAGAGATAGATAGATAGATAGATAGATAGATAGATAGATAGATAGATAGATAGATAGATAGATATAGATATATTAACCTCAATCTGTTCACTGTCATGAGTTCTTAGCTGAACTGCCTTAACTATAAACTTTTTTTCTCACAATATCTAATATAATATAATATATAATATATATTTTATACAACATATACAATATATTTTCTCACAATATATAAAGGAGTCCCTGCGGATTTTACTCCGCTAGTCTTTGCCAACTGTAGGGAGTGTGCTCATCTGTATTTCAAGGCGATTGAACCAGCCCTGTCCAAGGACATTTCCGTAATCAGGTGGCCAGCCTTATGCCACGGAGCTCTGTTGCCTTCCCACCGAGGGGGTACCTATTTATCTACTTGCATTTGCTTGCTTTTGAATGGCTAGGCTCAAAAGTGCAGGAGCTGGAGCGAGGACAGGCACTCACCCTATCACGTGGAGCTTGGGTTTCGAACCCAAGCTTCCTGCTTTCCAACCGATAAGCCCAGTGTCTTAACCGCTGAGCCACTGCGCCGCCCCTCACAACATATAAGGCTGCTGGAAATGTAGCATCTAAGGCACGCTAGGCGATGCGCTTCTGGTTTATTTACGTGACTATAATTGCAATGTGTTGAATTAAATGGTATTCATTTAAGACTCTGTAATATGGGTGTTTACATTTCTCTTTCAAGGATAAACTAGAGACCATCACTGGATTAATGCTTGTTTCCTTTTTTTTCATGGTTGTTTTCTTATGAAAGTAACAGTCACAAACCTTTCAGTTATTTTGTTCTTGTTCTTCCTGGTCTTAACTGTGTCCTTTTTTCTGTCCCAGGCACATTGTTGTCTGTGGTCACATCACTTTGGAAAGCGTGTCCAATTTCTTGAAGGACTTCCTTCACAAGGACAGGGATGATGTCAACGTAGAAATTGTCTTTCTGCATAAGTAAGTACCTTCATGTCACTACTCACACACAAAAAAGATGGGATCCTAAAATCTATAGAAGAAAGTATTTGTAGATCAGGATTGAACTTTGGGGTCCTTGGTGCTCTCTGAGCTCGGTTATTTCATTAGCGCACTGGATGATGGTGCCTAGTTTGGTAATAAAACGTCTGCAAGGAAACAATCAAGCTCAGAGACCACCAAGGACCCAAAAACTAAAATCTGCAATCAGATTCTTGGGCAAATACTTCCTCTTGCCCCAGTTGCAAACAAGGCTAGTAATAAACTTTTTTTTTACATATTGTAGTATGCAATTATTCAGCTTTTGGAAATGTTTGCACCTCAGGGATATAAAGAGATACAAAGTCCCGTGTACCTCTTTCGAAAAAGATGCCCTGTGAATATTTCAGCTGAGAGCACCAAATGTCCCTTTTTGTATTGTCCTTTGACTCACAAGTACATTTGACATATTTAACCAGGCCTGGTTTATAAAATACGGCAGGAATGCATTGCCTGCTTTAGGATTCGGTCCTGAATATAATTAAAGGCACAAATCGTTTAACCAAAATGAATGAATGTGAGATTTCCTTAAGGTGGATCATTGTATTCTTTGTTATGCCATTCGTAGACCTTCCCTACACTACACACTTCCTAAATTGGTGGGCTGTATACTTTAAATGTCATAGTAATGAAGGGACACCTTCCCTCAATCCATTAAAAGGTGCTGATTAAAGTTGTGCATGCTTTCAAATGCCTTATACGTTTGAAGCAAAAGATTAGGATCTTATTAACTAACTTGAACTTTTGGGAGCTTTCCATATGAACTTAAAAAAAAGATACTGTTGCTTTAAGTCATCAAATCAAATCAGATCAAATCTGTATTACGTTCACAGACCAACATAACTATTTCTTTAATGGATCTCAGTCTGCTTCTTAAAGCAGTCACAATATATTTTTCAGACTCAGTTGCAATCCTGAAAAAAGTTTGTTGGCTTTAGTGAATAGCAGAGAAGTGTTACGCTTTGCTGGAGTTTGAAAGAACACCTCCAAGTCATGTTTTGTGTGACTTTTGTGGTTTAGAGATGAAGAATTTTTAAAGGATTTTTACAGGTGCCCCAATGGGAAAATTTGAATAGTGAACTAGGATTCTTCAAAGAAGAAGAAATATAATTAATGTCACTCGTGCCACAGATTACTTAATCATCAATACCATTTAAACCAAGTTGGCTATAGATCTCAATGAATTTTATTTTCGGTCATTTTGAAACCACAACTCTTCTGCTTGTGGTTCTACACGTCCACCTATCCAGCTCACAAATGTCACCTGTCAAAAGTGATTCTGGACGCGAACTAAGATGACCTGAAAAAAGTTTCACATACAATCTTTGGCATGTTAAAAAAAAAAGTTTGAAATCCAATTTGACAGGAATTGAAACCAATAATCCTCTTAAACTGATGAATCGTTAAGTTATGGTAGTTAAGCATGAAGAACAGAAATTGATCCAGGCAGTGGCATTTTGATGTATTGAATGACGGTTATTCTTCCACAAGATTTTAAAGTGAGCAACGTTAGGAGTTAAGTCTACATTAAAATTTTGAAAGTCTGTGGGGTTACCAATTCTGCTTTGGTTTCGTTTGATTTTGCACTGCTCTTCCCTAGATCTGTTTAAATTATTTTTACAGTGTCAATTTATGAGTTTTTTAAAAAAATTATTGCACTAATAATTTGCCCAGGAAACACAACTTTTTTAAAGGTGTATAACTCAGTTAAATTATATAATAAAAAAGCAAAAAGAATAAATGCATCAAATATAAACATCATTGTGCAGCAAAATACAAAATGAAAATCATAGTAATAAAAATATCACTAAAGAGTGAAATTTTAACACTAGTTTAAAATCATTTTCAAAACAGCTCTGAAAATCATGGTGTCGGCATTGCATTATGAGTAAAGCTTCAGTGGTTATTGGGTAGAACATCATTCAGTAACTTGAACCAGTTTCATATTTCCAAGTTAAATCTACAAAGATGTACGGTGAACAGAAAATGGAAAAAACAAAGAGAAGAGGCAGAATATAATTATAAGTAATTAAAAATAAATGTATTTGTTTGTTTGGGTTCAAAAAGGCTATAATAGTAATTGCAATGAGATCTCTGAAGAGTCTCTCCCTCAATTTTGAGGAGATCCAGAAAAGTCTCAGATGAAGGTCCAGATAGGTCAAAAGAGAGATCTAGATAGGTCAATATGAAGGTCCACATAGGTCAATATGAAGGTCTAGATAGGTCAATAGAGAGCTCTAGATAGGTCAATATGAAGGTCCACATAGGTAAATATGAAGGTCCAGATAGGTCAAAAGAGAGATCTAGATAGGTCAATATGAAGGTCCACATAGGTAAATATGAAGGTCTAGATAGGCAATAGAGAGATCTAGATAGATCAATATGAAGGTCCACATAGGTAAATATGAGGGTCTAGATAGGCCAATAGAGAGATCTAGATAGGTCAATATGAAGGTCCACATAGGTAAATATGAAAGTCCACATAGGTCAAAAGAGAGATCTAGATAGGTCAATATGAAAGTTTAGATAGGTGAACAGGAAATAATAAATATGTTAGTCTTCCAGATGCCACAAGATCAGATATAAGACAAAGAGTCCAGAATTTCTGGATTGATTCTTTTGCCAAATAAAGTATAGAAAGAGTGAGGCACACTTTCTTAGCTATCTTAGTTTGCAGGAAGAATTCACATATTTGATAAGAATAACAGAGAAGTTGATTCTGATAAACTTTGGCCTTCTGTGTCCTGCGGACATGTATCCATTAAATGATGGATGTCGATGCATGAACAGATAAGGACATCATCTTTCTCAGTTCTGTGATTTTATTATTTGTAGCATGCAATAAATTTATAAACACAAGTTTATTCAGTACCCTTAGGACAGAAGAGGGATGAGAAAATATGCAAACTAAAGTAATACACTCAGATTTTCTCTCTCTTTTTTCAATAGTTGGACTACAATTTTTCCACGTCAATCTTAATTTCCTGAAAATGTCCTATCAGCAGCCATGAATGCTTAAAGAACATGCTATTACCATAAAACTCACTTCTAATAATAACTGCCTTGATTTTTAAATCAGATTTTTAAATATATATATGGATTTGGATTTTACAGAGCAAAATACAGTGTTGATCAATTGCCTGCTATGACTAAATTGAAGCACTCTTCTGTGGGTTCTTATCCTGTCTGTCAAAAATTTCACAAAGTTGAGATTAGGCAGAACTACAGGATATAGGAAAGTGCAAAATACACAAAGGAGTTATTTTTCAACTGCTGGAATGTAAATTATGAGTGACTGCTGAAAGCATCATATGGACAGCTACTAGCATTCAGAAGCAATCTTACAAATTAGGTCATTGTCAGCTACACTTCCAAGGAACAGACAGTTTTAGGGTAGACTAGTGGAAGTGTCTATGGAGATTCTCCGTCATCCAGGTCATGGTGGTCCCAAAGGTGCTTTTTCACGAGGCAGCTGGACTTTCTTGTTTTTCTCTGAAGACGTTTCTCTTCTCACCCAAAGAAACTTCTTCAGCTCTGATTGGATGGTGGGGGGAACATGGGAGAACCAACCCATCAGGACAAGATTCAGCAGTCCATCTGCATTTGAAAGAAAAAGGCCACTCTTTTAAAGACAGCAAAATCCACATTTTGGATAGAGAGGACCGTTGGTTTGAAAAATTGGGTCAAAGAGGCCATCTAGGTCAAAATCGGACAGCCCTCCCTCAACAGAGGGGGAGGGATACCACATCATCCTTCTCCAGTCTACCACACAGTCCTTTCAGCAGTTCCAAGAAGGCTCCACACCCATTTGCACCACTCAGGTGATCCTGAGGACACAGGTAAACCTCCAAGTGGCCTCAAGAACTCTCCAAAAGAAGGCAAATGACCAGCTGTCTGCAAGGAGTATAAACCCTTGGATGAGAAGCGAAACATCTTTAGAGAGAAAAAAGAATGTCCAGTTGCCTCGTGAAAAAGCACCTTTGGGACAATACTGGAAGTGAGCAACTTAATCTTACCAGCAGGGCTGTGTGTGTGTATGTGTGTGTGTGTGTGTGTGTGTGTTTGTGTGTGTGTTTATTTGTATCCTACCTTTATCATTTATACAAGTAACTGTTGAGTATACAAATAAAAGTCCAGGATTATTTTCATTTCTGAAAAGCTTAACTGTTTATTGAATACATGGCCTGGTAAAGGTGAGGTAAAACTAACTCTAAAATCCCAAGACCACAGCATATAACAATGACTTTCCCAACCAAACTCCCCCCAGATGTCCACGTAGCTCATGTAAACAAGTTCTCTTTGTTATGGGAACCGTCTGCTATCTTCTTCACACCTGCTAGAATGTCCTTGAAAGGTTTCCATACTACTGATCTCAGCAAATTTCCATAGAACTGGAGAGATTTCATTTCTCTAACTAGACCATTTGAAAGCAACGCCTCCCTCCACCTTACTCTAATGGCAAGATGCAAAGAGAGAGGCATGTAGCTGCCAAATGTTCACTCTTGACAATAACTCAAGGGGGTGAACAGATCTAACACACTTTCCTCCTCCTATTTCTCCACAAGGACAATCCTGCAAGGTGAATTGGGCAGAGAGAGAGAGACTGGCCCAAAATCGCCTAGCTGGTTTTCATAGCTAAGGTTGGACTAGAATTCACCATCACCCGGGTTCTAGCCTAGTGACTTAATCGCTAGGCCAAACTGGTTTTCTAATGCCTATGATCAATTCATTGAAAGCACTACTATAATTGGACCAGTATATGAGTGTATCATGTATGTTTATGTGTGTGTGTGTGTGTGTGTGTGTGTTTGTGGGCCTGTGGGTCCAGCAGAAAAAAATTAATTCACCTTTTGAGCAAAATTAAGCACTTGTACAACGTGCCTTTGAGAGCAATGTCTCTCAAAATAACATCCTCTCTAATTCCCGAGAAAAAAAAGGGGAAACCAAATAGAAATACTGCATATAATCAACTTTCCTAATCCCTTTTTTATATCATTCTGACCTGGGGACAAGGCGAGGGATGATATATTTGGAAGAAAGCGAGAACATTCTGGAGAGCTAGTAGCTTTAAAGGGAGGAGAGATGAAAAACAATAATATACAAAATAGATGGAATGAGCTGGCTGTGAAATCTGTTAACCTTTTGGAACTGACAGAGAAATAAGTTTCATCTTTGTCTTTTTTCTTTCTTTCTTTTTTTCTTTTCATTTAGTATCTCCCCTAACCTTGAGTTGGAAGCTCTTTTTAAACGACACTTTACTCAGGTGGAATTTTTTCAAGGGTCCGTTCTTAATCCGCATGACTTGGCTAGAGTAAAGGTAAGGGTGTTTTTTTTTTTTTTTTAAAAAAAAATTCTAACTGAACATTTGGAGAGGAAAATTAAACAAGCAGGGTCTAAAAATGTGAAGTGATTTTAAAGCCCATTCTGTTTTCCTAAAGAAAAATGGAAGGTATTGTCCTATAAAGAAATCTAGAAACCGCTTCTGGACAGCCACATTGTTTTTTCCCCCATTTCCATGGTGCTTTGGCAAAAAAATTGTACCATTCTAGTGTCGTTTCAAATTATATTGATGGGCTGAAGCTTAAGAAATCCCAAGTCATTTCAAGTTCAAGTTGACTCAGAAGAAATATCACAGAATTACCGGAAGCTTCTTTCCAAATTAATAAGGTTCTTTAGAAAGGAAGAAGGTGGACAACGCAGCGATACATGAACAAGTTTAAGACTGAAGTAGCAACAGTTCAGAATTCTGCTTTTAGGAATGGGTTAATCCTTCTGAATATAACCCCTTTCTTATAGAATTTCAACAGAATAGCTCAAGGGGGCCATGGCTGTCTCTCGATCCAGCCACAAAGCTTGAAGTCTAGACCAGAGGTCCCCAACCTTTTGGGCACCATGGATCAGTTCCGTGGAGAGAGGTTTTTCAGTGGACCGGAGAGTGCGTGGTTTTGTGTGCTGCTTGCATCCTATGGATGGGGCTTTGCTTGTTTATGCGGACCAGTTGCTGGCATGCCACAACCCGTTACTGGTCCACAGACCGGGGGTTTGGGGACCCCTGGTCTAGACCTTGAAGCCTATATGTACGAGGGCAATTTGGAAATAACAGACAGACACTCACAGATACAGAATTTTTATTATACACATTAGCAAATGTACAACATTACTTGACATTTTGACATAATCGCCATTCAGACTGACGCCCTTGTCATAACGTCTTTCAAGGTTTGAAATGAAGTGGTGGTGGTCAAATCTTGGCTCTGCTTTGGACTTTCTCACGCATTGTGCCAAGGAAGGAGAACAATTGTGACAACGATGAGACCTGGCTGTCAAATGTAAACCCCGAAAGCAAACAGCAATCAATGGTGTCGTACGCAGTCACCAAAGAAACCCCCAAAAGCTCTAAAAACGTTGTTTGCCAGAAAACTTATGGCAACAGTATTCTGGGATGTCAAAGGAGTAACTGCTAGTGAGGTTCACGGAGCATGGTTCAACCATCAATTCAGACGTCTACCATGAAACTATGAAAACTCAGATGAGCCATCCATAACAACGTCTGGCCTGCTAACTTCTGGTGTGGTGTTGGTTCATGACAATGCTCGCCCACACACCGTTAGACGCACCCAAGAACTTTTGAAGCAGTTCCGGCGGGATATTTTTGATCACCCCCCATAGCCCAGATTTGGCACCAAACGACAACTACTAAGGAATTTCATACCTTGTAAGACATTATGACAAGGGCCTCAGTTTGAATGGCGATGATGTCGAAAAGTCTTGTAATGTTGTAGTTTTCTAATGTGTATAATAAAAGTTCTGTATCTGCGAAACAGAACTAAACGGAGGTTTATTTCCGAATTGCCCTCGTATATATATATAAAATAGAAGCTGGAAGTTGTTAGTCCGTGGGCACAGTGTTATTCAACCTGGGCAACTTCCAGATGTTGATTCCCAGAATCCTCAATAATGGCTGTGCTGGCTGGAGACGTGGATTCACACATCTGGAGGTTGATCTAGATGCACGCTTTTCCTTACAACATCTAGATGTTGAAGTTCACTGGCATGGAATTTTTTGTGTGTCTGCCATTCAGATCTACACGTGATCTCTTCGCCCAGATTCCATAAAAGCCAAATAACTTTGAAAACAAAGAAAATAGTTGCTTTTTATGCATTTATGTTTTCTCCTTTGATGTCCAGATAGAGTCAGCAGATGCTTGCCTGATCCTTGCCAACAAATACTGTGCGGATCCAGATGCCGAAGACGCTTCTAATATTATGAGGTAATTTAAGAGGTAGCGATTTAGATTTAATTTTCAGTTTTGAGGGTTTTATCCTACACTGGAATGTTCAGCCTACAGTGTGAATGGAAGGAATATCAGAGGTTGCACGTCATACTCGGTTTCTGGGAAAGGTGTTGGATTGGTGGGGGCTTATGTCTGTGGAGATCCTCCATCATCCAGGTCATAGTTAACCCAAAGATGCTTTTTCAGGAGGCAACTGGACTCTCTTGTTTTTTCTTTGAAGACGTTTCGCTTCTCATCCAAGAAGCTTCTTCAGCTCTGACTGCAGGGTGGGGCATGGAAGGACAATCCAGTCAGAGCTGAAGAAGCTTCTTGATGAGAAGTGAAATATACTGCCTTGTCCCTGAAAGAGACACCAAACAACTTCGCTTTTAGGTTGCTTGGGAAAGTTTCTTATCCTTGTGGACTGCCTACACAAGCTGAGATGTCAGATTCAAGGAAGGATGGAGTTAGAAGAGTCTAAGAAATCATGATGTCAACCATCTTCCTTAATTGAGGAATTCAAATGAAAGCATCCCAGACAGATAGGTCTCTAGCTGAAGACACACAATGAAGATCTTCATCCCCCAAAACTGAGGATCAATCACCACCTAATAGCACAATGCTGACTATCTTAAGACTCTGAGAGACTTGGAACTTGTAAACCTTGTAGAAGAGTGACATTACAGGTAGTCCTTGAATTACAACAGTTTATTGAGTGACTTTTGAAGTTACAACGGCACTGGAAAAAGTGACTTATGACCATTTTTTACAGTTACAATATGTGTAGCATCCCCCCCCACAGTCACGTGACTGAAATTTAGATGATTGGCAACTGGTTCTTATTTATGAGGGTGACGGTGACAATAAAGGTCATAAAAACTCCCTTAACAAATGTCTCACTTAACAACAAACATTTTGGACTCAATCACGGTCATAAATCAAAGTCTGCCTGTATTAATCTATCATAGCTAAAAATCAGGAGCTCGTGGTACCTTTTTCAAGGGACACATTTTACCTTGGCTTTTTGAAGCTATTTACCAAGAATAAATGTGAAACTATTTCCGAATTAAAATGACAAGAATTGCACTTTTTTTATCCCCTTTTCAGAGTAATTTCTATAAAGAACTACCACCCCAAAATAAGAATAATCACTCAGATGCTGCAGTATCACAATAAGGTAAGGCATATTCTGATATTTGCCCTCAAGGTTTTCTGATAAATGATTTCTCTAATGAATGGCCTGGGAAGACACTAGAACAGAGACATTAAGGTGTAATATCTTGAAGATGCTTATTGCGAAGTTAAATGATACCTCTTCAAAGTCCCTAAGAGGTTACTTTAATAGTCCTTCAAACTTGCCCATGATTAATTGGGAAAATGTTGGCTAGGATATTGGTGGGACTGGCTGTCCCCCTTTGCCTCTTTCCCCCCCCTCCCCACAAACACTTCTAGGCACAGTGACATGTTCTTCTTTCTCTCAATTAAACCATCTCATCTTGCCAGTTGATCCTACTTGGTCGATCCTTTTCATGAGGCTTTGAAGACTTAGTTGAGAATAGAATAGAATAGAATAGAATAGAATAGAATAGAATAGAATAGAATAGAATAGAATAGAATAGAAGCTGGAAGGGACCTTGGAGGTCTTCTAGTCTAGTTCCTATATCATTTCAGATAAGTGACTGTCTAGTCTCTTCTTAAAAACCGCCAGTGAGGGAGCACCCACAATTTCTGGTGGCAAGCTGTTCCACTGGTTCATTGTCCTCACTGTCAGGAAGTTTCTCCTTAATTCCAGGTTGCTTCTCTCTTTGATCAGTTTCCAACCCTTGTTTCTCGTCTTTCCCTCTGGTGCTTTGGAGAATAATTTGACAGTGTCTTCTTTGTGGCAGCCCTTCAAATACTGGAATACTGTTGCCGTGTCGCCCCTAGTCCTTCTTTTCTTTAGGCTAACCAAACCATAGCTGTTCTTCGTATGTCTTAGTCTCCAGTCCTTGGATCATGTTAGCTGCTCTTCTCTGAACTTTTACCAAGGCTTCAACATCCTTTTTGTGATATGGTGACCAAAATTGGCTGCAATATTCCAGCTGTGGCCTCACCAGGATTTTATAAGGTGGCACTAATACTTCATGTGATCTTGATTCTACGCCTCTGTTTATGCAACCCAGGATTGTATTGGATTTTTTGGCTGCTGCTGCACACGGGTGGCTCACGGTCAAGTGATCATCCACTAGGACTCCAGGGTTTTGTCTTGTTTTTAGAAATAATAATAAAAAAACTAAAGCTATTCCCCTCCCTTTCCTCTCCTCCTCTTGCCTTCCCCACTGCTCACCTCCCCCCCCCCCGGGATGGTTAGATGCGCCATCAAAGTTTTGAAGGATCATGGTTGACCTCTTCTCTCTCTCTCTCTCTCTCTCTCTCTCTCTCTCTCTCTCTCTCTCTCCCTCCCTCCCTCCCTCCCTCTCTCTCTCTCTCTCTCTCTCTCTTTCTTGCAGGCCCATCTGCTGAATATTCCAAGCTGGAATTGGAAAGAAGGGGATGATGCCATATGCCTTGCAGAGCTGAAACTGGGGTTTATTGCTCAAAGCTGTCTGGCACCAGGCCTATCGACCATGTTGGCAAATCTCTTCTCCATGAGATCATTTATAAAGGTAGCCTCTCCTTTTATTAGTGGAGATTTAACGGGACTCGGTTTTCCACTGGGGGCCGCGCAGAGTGCGTGGCTTAAACTCAAAACAGAAAAGGAATCCGTCAGCATTAAAACACAGGACAATCTGTAGAGCACAGAAAGACAAAACCCTTGGCTATTATTACAGATTGGGCAAGAGGCCAAGTTCCTTCCTAATTACATTTTTATTTGGCACATCCCTGGCCATTAGAGATTGTCCACAGCCCAATCTTTCTGACACTTTACTCCTTTTAGATAAACCATATGTTTATCAACAGAGAAATCCTTTGCAGTTAAGAAATGCCATCTCTATCCAATCCACATGGCAGCAATCCACCAACGGGGGGGGGGAGGTGGGGGGGGCAAAGAAAGGCATAATTTTTTTTTTCTTTCTTGGATGTTTTTGCCTTCATCCATTGGCTGCGTATCCCAGACTGCAGTCATAAATATGGAACACGTATTTGTATACCAAAGTCCAAACTTCCAATTAGAAGCATTCGTTCCGATCATTCGTCACTCATCACTTTATTTCCTTCCCTTCAAGAGGTTCCCCTGGGATTTATGAGAAAATCATAATTGTGTAGCTCAGTAATGCTCAAACGTTCTCAGGCATTTGTACCAGTTTGTTTCCTTAGTTTTTAATTTGCTCTGGTTTTCTCTCTCTCTCTCTCTCTCTCTCTCTCTCTCTCTCTCTCTCTCTCTCTCTCTCTTTCACTCTCTCTCTTTCTTTGCTCTGATCTCTCTCTTTCTTTCTCTTTCTCTCTCTTAGCTCTGATCTCTCTCTCCCTCTCTTTCTCTCTCCCTTCCTCCCTGTCTCCCTCCCTCCCTCTCCCTCTCTCTCCCTCGCTCCCTCGCTCTCTCTCTCCCCTATCTATCAACTTACCTAGCTACCTAGCTCCCTCTCTCTCTCCCTCCCTCTCCCTCCCTTCTCTCTCTCTCCCTCTCTCTCTCTTTCCTTCTCCCTCTCTCTTCTTTTTCTCTCTCTCCCTCTCTCTCACCCCCTCTCTCTCCCCTATCTGTCTATCTCAACTTCTCTTTCTCTCTCTCTCTCCTTCCCTCCCTCCCTCTCTCTCTTTAAGAAGAGATTGGACAACCATTTGTTTAAAGTGGTATAGGGTCTCCCGCTTGAGCAAGGGGTTGGAATAGAAGACCTCCAAAATCCATTCCAATCCTGTTATTCTGTGTTCTGTAATAACAACAGTAATTCGTCAGGCATCAAGAAACATTACAATTAGCGACAACTTGTGTTGAAAAGTGTCTTCTGCAAGGTTATTCTACAGCCCCGCCCCCCGAACCCCATCCCCAGTATATCTGGGACAAGGCCGTGGCCTTCTCAATTTCTCATGTGCTTTCAGACTAACAAGGAAATGCTTCAGGCAAATAAACACGGAGCATAATAGACTGTACATGTTAGAAGACTGCCCAAAAAAATACCCCCCCTCCCGAAACCCCTTAGCAGAAGTCCTGCCATTTTGGAAAACGTAGATTGAAATGGAGAATTTCCTTCCCCTCCTTCTTCCCAGTTGATTGCAGAGCAGTAGAAACCATCATAAATATGACACTTGTCAACGACAAATCTCCGTGATAAGCAATGACACAGCATGCATTTTTTTCCCCCAGAGTGGCAGTTTTCATATGGAATTTCTTAATTTGCAGCAAATATATATCATGGTTGCAAGATAACCTAAGCCCAGGACATTTGGTTGGGTATAACCAATCAGATTTCTGAAAATGCTTTCTTAAAAACAAAACAAAACTAAAAACCCACATTACAGAGAAATGCAATGAGCAGAATTCCAAGCAACGGATCCTGCTAGTTAACAGGGTTCAAGTTAAGTAGAGGTCCGTTGGGGGTAAAATAGCAAAACTTTAATCAATGTGTAAGCATTTTTAGGCTTGTCCAGGGCAAGCCATTTTGTTATATAAACAGAGCGCAAATCTCTTTCCCGTCTAGCACTGATGATGTTACCTAGTTGGGTAATGAAAACATCTGGAGGGAAGCAACTGAGCTCAAAGACCACCAAGGACCTCACGGATTGAGTGTCATTATATGCTTTCCCCCTATCATGTTATAGCTTGCTTGAAGCATGTTGAACCACATTGATCAAGCAACAGTAATGTCATTATCATAACCATGCCGAGCTGTAAATCATAGTTCATAAATCATAATTGTTGTGTTCACTTATCAGACTAAGGCAAAACCAAACGAGGCAAGTTCAGCATAACGCAACGGGGAAGGCTTCCCTTGATTTAACCTAACTAGCTAATTTGATTTTATTTATGAGATACTTAGGGCTGATTTGCTAAGTAAAGGATGCGAGAACAAGCGAGGCTGTGAGAAGTGTGTAATCGTAGGCCTTAAATGAGCGAGAAAGGTTTGTAATAAATTCATGTGTCATTTTAAAAACAGCATTTCAAATGGCCCGAGAAACAATTGTTTGATTTCCTTTTGTGTGACTCAACGCTGCACTTCAAGTTAGCTGGGCCCTGTGATTGCTGATATTAGATACATTAAATCACCTGTTTCTATGCAACATTGGCTAATAAAGTTGTAAGAACAGCAGTCGATTTCATTTCAGCCCAAAGGTTTTAGCTATAAAACGTTTGTTTGTTTTTGCCGAATAAACTCATTCAAGGGTATAAATCTCTCTTTATTCAGTATTCTAGTTGAAGAAGATAGATGCTTGAGTTCCTTTTCAATATCATGGACAGGGGGTGGTGGTGGTTTTATCACCATTTCATTTTTGGGTTTGGTTTTTTTTGTGTGTGTGTGGATGTACTAGAAGCAGTTGATAAACAGTATTCCTCAACTGTCTTTGGATAGTTCTGAAGATGGATCTCTTCTGCTTATAAGATTGCCAGACTTTGTGAGAATAAAAAAAAAAATCAGCTGTAAATGAAAAGTTTGAAAAGAATAGGCTCCTTTAAAGTTTTTATTGAACAGCACAATCATAAAAGTGAGCTACAGCTTTGTAACATTTGATGGATAGTGATTCCTGTCTAAAAATCATGTCCCACTGGGACCTTGGGAATATTTGAGGCAGCGTCTGGCCTGTAAATTTTGCAAGTTTGCAAAAATGTGAAAAAATTGTGGCAACTTGCTTATGTATCCAGTAAACATGATGCACACTTTGATAATGACTGTATACATTTAAGCAAAAACACTGTTTTTTTTCCTCCAAGCATTGTAGAAACTCAGTCCTTCGGATGTTATGTGAAGTTCCAAGAAAAATATCTTGTGTTCAGAATTATCCAACCTAATTCGTATTTCACAAATGGGTTGTTGTTGGTTTTTTTTACTAAGTTCACGTTCCCCAAAGCTCTTGCAACATAATAAAAAAACGTATCAAAAATGTCCACCTTATATTCTGCCAGCAATATTTTTCACAAAAAAATGTTTTTTTTCTTAAATACTCTATGTTCTTTTTTTCTTTTCTTTTGCTTTTGCATCTGGTCAATAATAAAAAGGAAAAGAAGAAAAAGAGAAAATTAAAGAAATTGAACAGGCATAATTCAGAAGGATTTTTTTTTGTTTGAAAGAAAAGTTAAATATAATTACCAACCTTAATTACCAACCTGAGATTGATTTGTATTATTCACAGCCATTTCCTATAAAAAAAAATGCAGCTGTTATTTTTTTTTTCTTCTTCTTCCATCTGCTTAGATTGAAGAGGACACTTGGCAGAAGTACTACCTGGAGGGAGTAGCTAATGAAATGTACACCGAATATCTTTCCAGTGCTTTTGTTGGTCTGTCGTTCCCTGCTGTTTGTGAGTAAGTACTTTTTGCAGCCATGACATCTTCTTTGCCTTTAATCCTAATCTGATTGTTTGCTAAAATGCTGAAAAAAACAAAGCAGTAAAGGAAGAATTTCCTGACAGCAGAAACTATGAAACAGTGGAACAACTTGCCTCCCGGAGTGACACGTGCTCCATCCCCGGAAGTTTTCAAGAAAAGATTGGACCACCAGTTCTCTGGAAGTAGAGATAGTTTTAGATTGCTAGAAAAGGAATACAAGAAGCATAAATAGTCAGCAGCAGTTTGATTTCTCTAGAGCTTCAGCAGTTCAGTAGTCCCAAGGGGTGCCTTTTTTTTTCAAGACACAACTGGACTTCCTTTTTTCTCTTTGAAGACGTTTCACTTCTCATCCAAGAAGATTCCTCAGTACTGCTTTATAAAGCCCTAGTGAGACCAAACCTCAAATACTGCAGCCAGTTTTGGTCACCATATCACAAAAAAGATGTTGAGAGTTTGGAACAAATTCAGAGAAGAGCAACTTCAGATAATCAAAGGCCCTGGAGACTAAAACATACGAAGAACGGTTGCGGGACTTGGGTTTGGCTAAAGAAAAGAAGCAACAGGGGAGATATGGTAGCAGCATTCTAGTATTTGAGGGGCTGCCACAAAGAAGAGGGGGTCATGTTATTCACCAGAGGGAAGGACAAGAAACAGTGGTTGGAAGCTGATCAAAGAGAGAAGCAATCTGGAATTAAAGAAGAAACTTCCTGACAATGAGGACAATTCATCGGTGGAACAGCTTGCCACCAGAAATCATGGGTGCTCCATCACTGGAGGTTTTTAAGAAGAGATCGGACAGTCACTTGTCTGAGATGGTATAGGTTCTCCTGCTTGAGCAGGGGGCTGGACTAGAAGACCTCCAAGGCTAGACATACTTGGCTGCCTCAACCATTCATCATATATCGCATCAGTCCCTAAATTTCAAACATCTAAATGTACTGACAATCAGTTGTATTTAGCAATGACTTTGGAATTTTTCTGCATCGTGTAGTCGCGGGGTAGGCGACCTTGGCTCTTTTATGACTCGTGGACGTCAACTCCCAGAATTCCTGAGCCAGCATGGCTCAGCTTGGAAACCTCTCCCTTTCCCCTCAGCATGGCTGGCTCAGGAATTCTGGGAGTTGAAGTCCACAAGTCATAAAAGAGCCAAGGTCGCCTACCTTGGCTCTTTTTAAATTTTTAATATACAATAAATGATGAATGTTTTAAAAATAACCTACTAAACAGCTTCACAATTCTTAGCCCATTTAATCTTCTTTAAGCCTAGAAAGAATAATTTATTATTATTAAATCGAGATTAAAAATCTTATTAGGTATGACATATGTTGGGTGTCTTATTTTAGTTTTTAATCCATATACATATCTCTAAATGGGGGTTAGATTAACATAAGAAGTAATTACATTTTCATACAGGCCATGACTAGCTCCAGTTTGTAAAATTTATGGATCCCTCCATTCCAGCAACTTAGAAATTTCCCAGAGATTGGAAATTTTGAAGAAGATCTGAAAGACTTCCATGTTTCTTGTTTTTGCTCCTTTTGGGACCACCTTTTACAGGGATGTTTTTCAAAAGCCACTTTTTCCAGCGTTCGTTGCTTTTGAATTTCATCCTGCCAATCATTTCTAAAACGGATTTCTAAATTAAGTAGTCATCACGGTAAGGGTTTGCTGTCATCTGCCAAAGGTTTATGATTGCCCCATTAACAGCCCACATTAACATTTCCCATGGCTACTTATAACGTCTAGCAGATGTAACGTCACGTAATCTGCTAAGCATAAAATTTGGGATGGCTTCCGTGACATTTTGCAATCTTTCCCAGAGGAAAGTTATTGTCGTGATAACGGCTCTGTGGAGGTTGGAACTCAGTCTTAAAACAATTGTTTTACACGGCCCTTAAAAAAAAAATATCCTGAGTTGATTACTGTCAATTTTATCTGATGTTAGGCATAATCATAAAGGAGGGAGGTTAATGAATTGTAGTTCTTATCCTCTAACATTAGAACACAGATGTAATCCTCAGCTGATGGAGCTTTACTTGTTTGTGCGGACCAGTTGCTGGCATGCCATAGACTAGTACTGGTCCACGGCCCAGGGGTTGGGGACCCTTGCTCTAGGGTCTCCTTCTTGAGCAGGGGGTTGGACTAGAAAACCTCCAAGGTCCCTTCCAGCTCTGTTCTCTCTGACTGACTGACTGACTGACTGTCTGTCTCTGTCTATCTGTCTGTCTGTCTGTCTGGTTGATTGACTGATTGAAATGGTTTAGGGCAGTGAGGGTGAACCTTTTAGAGACCCGAGTACCCAAAAACTGGCCCCACCTCTACTCCACCCTCCTGCCCTGCCCCCACTCTTCCACCCATCCCCTGCCCCCCCCACAGGACCACTCACCGCCTCCACGGCCCGCTGCAGATCGCCCAGGCAGCCCAGCAGTGCTATGGCGGTCATGCCCTCCGCCCGCGCCCTAGAGCATCAACTGTGCGGGATGGGGTATGAGGGCAGAGTCTTGTCTACACTGCCTGGCTGCCATTTTCTTGGCTGCGCTTCTCCGTGTGGGCCATGCTCGGGGGCGGCTCTCCTTCAGGGGGGCTGCTGGAGAGGAGGGGATCACGGGGGAGGCAAGGCTGGGGAAATAGCATGTGTGCCCACAGAGAGGGCTCCGAGTGCCGCCTCTGGCACCCGTGCCCTAGGTTCGCCACCACTGGTTTAGGGTCTCCTCCTTGAGGTGGCTGGACTAGAAGACCTCTAAGTTCCCTTCCAGCTCTATTCTGATCCAGACCTGATTCTGATCTACAGGTAGTCCTTGAATTATGATCCGTTGCTTAGTGGCTGTTCAAATTTACAATGGGCCCAAAAGGTACCTGGACACCGTTCTGTAGTTCCAGCGGCTGCCCCTTCTCGTGGTCAAATCATCTCACTCAGCTACTTGGCAAACAGCCCAAATCCATGGCCATGTGCAGTGCCCCGTCGTCACCTGACTGCAATTTACGACCCTTTTGCAAAAACCCAGTTTTCCTGCAAAAATGTTGCCTAGCATACAACGGGTTCCGCTTAATGACCCCAGCAAAAAAGCTCACGAAATTGCTTTGATCATGTGAAAACCAACTTTATGCCCGTCATGACTTAGGACTGCGATTGCCTTACTTGGAGTGGATTTTAGCTGCATGAATATTTTAGGCATGTAGAAAGGGCACAAAAGCTGAACTGTGCTTGATTTTGGGAAGGAATTGATCAAGCTCTACAAGCATAGAACATAAGATAATATAACTTTTGTTGTCATTTTTTTACTATGAGCACCCTGGCCCATATTAAAAATGAAATTCTGTTGCCTGCTTTTGAAAGAAAATATATATCTACCCATACACATATACTCATGATACATATATATCTATATATGTTTACCATATGTATACGTACGTATGTATGTACGTACACACACACATAAATATTAATCACTGTCCATTTTGAATACATAGTAGAAAAGGTAAAGATGAGAGTTGATAAGGTTGATGCTATATGGTCCAAATCTCTCAAAAGCGTTCACCACCTTTTAGATATTCTGAATTTTGCCTGTCTTTGCTGTTTAATGTTATCTTGTGATCAAAAGTCGACATTCTGCGACTAGCATGTATTTAGGACGATTGCCATGTGCTAGAGGCCATGTGATGATCATCTTCAATGATCTTCTGACAAGCACAGTCAATGGCGAAGTCAGATTCCTTGAACAAGCGGATTACCAGTGTAACAACTGCAGTGGTTCACTTAACAACTATGTCAAGAAAGGTTGGGAAATGAGGCAAAACTCACAACAAATGTCTTGCTTAGCAACATAAATTTTGAGCTCAATTGTAGTTGTATGTTGAGGACTGATCATTTGTATTCATTAATGTAGGGTTCTTCAAACTTGGCCCTTTTATGACTTGTGGACTTCAATTCCCAGAATTCCTCAGCCAGCCAAGTCCACAAGTCCTAAGAGGGCCAAGTTTGAAGATCCCTGCATTAATGGATCAAGAGAAGTTCCAAAATCATAAGGCAAGACACTGAAAATAACAGACATAGTTATTTTATGCTTATAGCAAGAAAATAACAGATATGGTTATTTTATACTTGCTTATATCAAGAAAATAACATGGTTATTTTATACTTACTTATATCAAGAAAATAACAGATATAGTTATTTTATACTTATATCAAGAAAATAACATATGGTTATTTTATACTTATATCAAGAAAATAACAGATATAATTTTATAGTTACTTATATCAAGAAAATAATATAGTTATTTTATACTTATATCAAGAAAATAACAGATATAGTTATTTTATATTTATATCAAGAAAATAACAGATATAGTTATTTTATACTTACATCAAGAAAATAACAGATATAATTTTATACTTACTTATATCAAGAAAATAACACAATTATTTTATACATATCAAGAAAATAACAGATATAGTTATTTTATACTTATATCAAGAAAATAACAGATACATATTTTATACTATATGAAGAAAAGAGATATAGTTATTTTATACTTATATCAAGAAAATAAGAGATATAGTTATTTTATACTTACTTATATCAAGAAAATAACATAGTTATTTTACACTTATATCAAGAAAATAAAAGATATAGTTATTTTATACTTATATCAAGAAAATAACAGATACATATTTTATACTTATATCAAGAAAATAACAGATACATATTTTATACTATATGAAGAAAACAGATATTTTATACTTATATCAAGAAAATAAGAGGTATAGTTATTTTATACTTACTTATATCAAGAAAATGAGAGATATAGTTATTTCCTACATATTTCAATGAATTAAACATATAGGTTCTACTTCCAATTTATGTCAGCCCCTTCTCTTCTGATTTAAATAGAGTAATTTATTCCTTTTTTTTTTTTTTTGGAAGGTAAGACGATCATGGTTTCCGTAAAGCAAATTATTAATGTATATCTGTGTTAAAAATCACCATGTTTCTGATGCTTCATAGTTAAAATAGATTTGAAAGCAACCTATGATGCCATTTCTGCTTTGGGAAGAATCTGAACATAAAATGCATATGGGGGAAAGGGCTTCAGAGGTGTATCAAAGCACAGTTCCTATGAATAATTGAGATCTTTCCAGCCAGATAAATATAGAGAACTTCTGTTGATGTAAGTATTTTGTTGTTATAAAAGGTCAGAGAGACTTTGACGAAGTTGAGGAGTGCAGGCAAAGAGCTAAACTACATTTTATAAAGGTCTGTATGTAGACAACCTTAAGAACAGCAAAGTACTCATGATATCAACAAAATAAATAAAATATTCTGCTTTTTTTTTTCCTTCCTCCATTTTATTTCTGGCAGGCTGGTCTTTGCGAAGCTAAAACTCTTAATGATAGCCATAGAATATAAGTCGGTGGAACGGGAAAGCAGGTATGTAACTGTCTAGCAAAACATTTTCATCGTGCATCTTTGATTATTTGGCCTGCTTGAATTTCTTTCTTACTTTCTTTCGTTCCTTCTTTTCCTTTCTTTGTTTCTTGCTATTTGGATGGGTGTTTATATTTATAAAAGAATTTTATATTCCAGGCACTCTGACATCGTGGTGCCAATATATACCTAATCAAATTCCAACAAAATTGATGAATTGATGGTTTTAATAGATGGTTTTAATTGAAATTGCCCTTAAAACAGTCCCCCTGCAATGTAGAACGGAAGTTCTCAGTTAAAATTGCACCTTGGCAGAGTTGATGAACGATAACTTAGAATCCCAGTTCAGTTCTTTCTCGGTAATTCTACAACTTATTCATAACCCAGTACAATCTAACCAGGGTAAGTATCTCCAAGTGACGTACATAAATCTATACATAGGATCGATGCAATTTGAGTCGTAGGGCAGAGCTTGGCTTCAAAGATCACAGAGTTCTGTCTGTTACACCAGGCAAATAGAGAAATGTTTCACAAAAAAGTAAACATGTTCTGCCAGATCATTATTCAAGTTCAACAGAAAATTTATCTACGGCTTCTTTTGGTCCATTATTACAAGCTTGGAATTATAGAAATCATATTTGGAAGACCATTTTAAAGTAACTCCATTCCCCATTATAACAGATACTAACCCAAGATAGTTAGCATTTCTGCTGAAAAAAATTCCCCTTTTCACAGTTCAAGGTGAACAAAGTTTTTTTTTTCCACCCTCTCCTTTATTTCTTCTCCTACTTAGACTAAAATCCTAGTAGAAGATGAGTTGCTGACTTCGGTGGTAGATTTGAGGGATCCTTCATGAGGTGTGAGCTCTGAGCCTGTTTTCTTGCAGACATTTCATTATGCAGACTAGGTAACATCATCAATGCTAGTCATTGGGTAATGAAACATCTGCAAGAAAACCACCAAGAGAGCACCAGGGACCCCACAATTCTCCTTCTCCTCCTCCTCCAATACCATCCCTTCTAGCACTGATGATGTTTCCTAGTTGGGTCCTGAAACATCTGCAAGAAAACCACCAAGCTCAGAGAGCACCAAGGACTCCTCATTTTAACCCTGAGCTATAAATGTTCTCCTTTAATGATAAAGGTAACATTTGGCAGCCACATCTGACATACCATCATAGTTATTATCACAGAACTGATCAAACCTGCTGGATCGACTGATGTGACCAGGAAGTGCTTTGAAAAATGCAAAGAATCAAAGATGAGTAGAAAATTAGAAGAAGCCTTGAAATAGATCAGTGTTTCTCAACCTTGACAATTTTAAGGCATGTGGACTTCAACTCCCAGAATTCCACAGCCAGCATGGCTGGCTGTGGAATTCTGGGAGTTGAAGTCCACATGCCTTAAAATTGTCAAGGTTGAGAAACACCGAAATAGATCCTTGGAATTCAACATCTCAAACGAAGAGTTTCTCAAATATAACTATGTTATATTTGTTCACCAAGATATCTTAGCACCAGGATGTAATTTCAGCAGAGATCGGTTCTTTGATGCCTATCATTTGCCCCTGTCATTTTTTAAAAAAACAATGTTCTCTTTCCACATTATTGATAGGTTTCGCCCCCCCCCTGTCAGTTTTTTTTATTTCCTTCTTCTTCATTGCTTTGTGAAGTGTGCGCTTTTCGTAAAACCCAGATTCAAATTTTCTAGTTAGGTCAACGTTTGGGGCAATCGTAACCCTGTTTTGTCATTTGCATCCCTTGTAAGAAACAATATGCAAAAGCGAAACAAAACAAAATATGTTGGTTTTATGTTATCAAATATTAATTTATTTTAGAGTCGTCCCACCTCCAAGAAGCACGAGCGTCAGCCTTTTCACCATTTCATTCAGGAATGCCTTGAAAATAAATGCTGGCCCTCCGCAGCTCCCTTGATACAATCTAAATGAAAAAGCAAAACTTGATTTTGACCCAGGCTGCTCATTACTAAAATGGATAACAAACACACATGAAATATTAACAACAATTGCTTGCCCAAGCTTTCATTAAGCACTTACATTCATGAATTCCATGTCGGTTCCTTTGCCGTAATTTCTTTTTTTGCAAATTACTATCGTGTGTAACAGCCGCCATTTTCCTTTCAGAAGTACTGGACAATCTCTTTCCCCTCTAATTGAATGGACCCTCTTTGTGGCCTTCAAAAGGACTTGAGGATTACATATTAGATTAGCCCAGGGGTCTTCAAACTTGGCCCTTTTATGACTTGTGGACTTTGTGCTTGGCTGAGGAATTCTGGGAGTCGAAGTCCACAAGTCATAAAAGGGCCAAGTTTGAAGACCTCTGGATTAGCCTCTTCTAGAGTAAGGAAGAATCCAGGGAATTTAGACAGATAAGGCTTGAAAGAGTGATTTGCAAGCAGAATTTTCTTTTAAATGCAGGTAAGCAGAACCAAGGTCATCAATGACTGATCCTATAGTCATATCAACACGTCTATTCAGCAGTAGATACATAGAGTTGAAAATGGTCTGCTAAAAGTTTTGCTCAAACCTTAAATCATGTTTCTGACATGTGGAAAATCATAGCCCATAGCAACATGCTCACCTTGTTGACTGAATCTTTGGGGAGGATGCGTTGCCCGTTGTCCCCACACAAAATGTGTGTATTGTGAAAACAAGCAGCGAAATTGGTCCTTCTTCCAATTCCAGCTGGATGATGGATCTGAGAATCAAGGTATCCTGCTGACATCCCTTTGCAGTTGTGTTTTTTTTTTTTTTCACTACGGCTTTGGTTCTATGCGCCATGGAATATTTGGCCGTTTGGATCAAATAAGGATACCTTGCTGAATTTTTTCTTTTTAAGAAATATAGTCCATAGGCCTTTGATGTTCCTTGAATTTTCAAGGAAAAATAAAAAAGTAAAAAAAAAAAACTATACTTTTTGAGAAAATTTCTAAAATAACGGTGAAATTCCACACGAGCCCGTTAAAAAGCCACAATATCTCTTTCTCTCTCTCTCTCTCTCTTTTTTTTTTTTTTTGTCAAATTCTAATTTGGGGGTGGCTTTATTTATTTATTTGCCAGCTCTAATAAAAAAAAGTGGAACATAAAAATAATAATTAAAAAAAAATAACATTCTTCTCTCACATCCTCTCCCCCGATGTTTGTCCCTCTGTTGGACTTTTTTCCTTGTCTCTCTCCATTTTATTTGTCCTCATTTGTAACACAACTTCCTTTTTTTAAAAAAAAAATAAATAAATTTTAAAAAAAGGAAGGAAAATAGCTTTGGAAAATTTCAAAATAAAAGTGTTGTGGGGTTATTAACTTTTATTTATTTATTTCATTTCGGCCTTTTTTTTTTTTGGGTGTCCGTTCATTTCTTCTCCAAATGTTTGATTTGCAATTTTTTTTTTCTTGTCGTTTGCAGAAGCCGAAAACGGTATGCTCTCTTCGTTATCTTTCCTTCCAACCTCAACCCTACCTCCAATCCTTCTCTAACTTCAGGACTAATTCCTTACCAAGAATACAGGAAGATAACACCTTTGTCTATCTTTCATATATATATGTATATGTATATATATGTATATATAAAATATATAGTATATATGTATATATATATATATATGTATATAGGTCTTTGGTTGTTCGGGTTTTCTCCCGCGTAAAATTGGAAGTGTCTTGGCGACGTTTCGACGAAGTCCCATTCGTCATCTTCAGGCTGGTGTTTTCAGTTTCGTGCTTCGAGCAGCTAAGACCACACATTGCTGCTCGAAGCACAAAGCTGAAAACACCAGCCTGAAGATGACGAATGGGACTTCGTCGAAACATTGCCAAGACACTTCCAATTTTACGCGGGAGAAAACCCAAACAACCAAAGACCCACATATATATATATATCCCCAAAGTTTCAAAGAGGAGAGAACATTTGATAGCAACAGTTGGTTTCTTCATTGTTTTTTTTTTTTTTTTTTTGGTGTATGTGTGTCTTCTGCACTAACTTCTTTGCAGGAATAACGCTCCGTATAAATTAAATTTAGTCCCGTTGCCTTAGGAGAAATGATTAAGGTGATAGGAAAAATTATCTCAGATTTCATTCAATAGGAAAATTGTCTCTCCTGTCCAGTACTCCTTTTCCTCTGTTTTATCTGCTTGTGTTTTGTTGCAACAGTGTCTGTTTCGTGTCTATTAATTTTTGCTACGTGTTGCTTTTACGTTTGCCCCCCCTTGTTCAAATTCCCGCATCAAACGTTCTTCCAGAGTTTCTGTTCCACGCGGTGCTCCATACCATCCCTTCCGCTATTCATTAGTAGAGTCCAAATGCCTTTTCAGCTTTGTTTGTTTTGTTTTGTTTGTTTCGCTTTCAGTTTTGAGCCTAACACTGAATCAGAATAACTGAAATATCACCCCACCCGGAAGCTACTACAGCTCTAACGAAGGCCCTTTGTGTAGCTTTTTTTGTAGAAAAACTGGAATATTTGACTGGGTTGACCTTTGTGCCGGTCTGTTTTGCGTTCATCGTGCTGATACTCAGTACGGAACGTGAACCAACCTTCCATGCAGTTGTTGTGTCTTGGAAAACAACAAGGCATGGGTCACCAAATCCCTTTTGATTTCTCTTTAATTTCATTCATCTGAAGGCCTCCAACTTCACCCTGGCATTGCTTCCTTCTTAACCGCTCCTGATGAGCCTTTTTTGAATGGCATACGCCCGAATCGATTATTTTTTTTCTCCTGTTCCCGCTTCTGTCTTCTCATTCTATGTAGTCTGTGACCTTCTTCTGTTTCGTTCTTCTATCCTGTGGATTTGGAGTAGATTTGTGAACAAGAGACCTGGCTTCCTGACAGTTTGGCATTATTCATATGATCCAACTGCAGAGAAGTTACTGCAACACTTGGCATCTTCCAAGGATCTGCAGATGTTGCACCTCTTAAATGGCTTCTTGTTTACCAGTAATTTTGAACCTCGTGGTAAAGGCATGCCTAGTTGTGTGGAGAAAAAAAAAAGTGTATGATTGAAAAGTGTTCTGCCTTGCTCCCAGTATGGAATGACACAAATCTCACTTAAGTTAGAGCATCGGTTGCTCGTTCGTGGGCACTCTTCGGCTTCGGAAGATGTTGGATTTGATCCACTTTGATGGAAAGCAAATTTGGGCATCGTAAAAGACAGCTCCTAAATCTTTTAGCCATTCCCATTTATGATGAAAGACTTAATTCTCTGGGAGCAACACTTAGAACAGCTTGCTGTAGTGAGCAATAGTGCTCTGTAGCTTTACGTGTTTTGTCATTTGCCTTCTCGTTGGTGTCTATGGTGATTTATTTTCCTCTTTTTTGTAAACCTGTATTAACATTAGCTGGAAAAATCCTGGAGAGGGCTAGCAGAGAGATTCTTTGCTCCCCAAAACCAATACTTGTGCATGTCCCTATATGATTTCCAGAAACTCATAAAGGAAAAAAAAGTATTTTTTTTCTGTCATTCATAAATACTTCAATGAGTAAAGTTCATTTTAAGGAGATCTTAGGGGACTGTTTGCCATAACCTGTGGACCAATCTTCAAGAAAACTTTGCTTGCAATCAGGAATGTCCCATCTCTCTTAAACTAAATACAGCACTGCATCGTGGGGGTGAAAATATATATTTTATTGTGATCTTAATTGCACGGGGAATGGTACAGCACATCTACCATAGCATGAAAGTTATTACTATGGCTTTTTTTGGTCACTCATCCCATTGAAAAGCATTAATATTCTACCTATATCTGCGTTCAGAATATTGTAGATGTTTGAGTATGCTTTCAGTGCTGAGACATACAAGACAGAAATTTGGACTTATTCGCTGATGCAACAATATACATTTTAATGTTCTGTTCTCATTTTTTTCCTTGAGAAATATTAGAGCAGTTGATGTGCCATTAGCTTCCCTAGTGTTCAAGACCTAAAAGAAAATATTGGCATTTTATTTACAAGAAGGGTCTCTAACTATCAGAAGGAGATTGAAAGTTAAACTGCATGTTGCGTTAAGCATGTAACGTATACAGTAACTGACCTACTGTTCTTTTTGGCTCCAAAGAAAATTGAGAGAGAATTATTATAGGCTGAGAATTTTTCTTTTTTAAAGCTTAATTTTATCCACCCCCAGCCATTTGTTTTCTGAAATTCTATCTCCTTCGTGGATGTTAGGAATAAAGGATAAAAAAATGTCCAGGCAGCAAACAACATAAGTAAAATGCTAAGAAGCGGTGCCAGCTTTGAGGGTAAGAGAAGATTGATCAGAATGAGGGAAGCAGATTTATACCACTGCAATACAAGACTTATTTTTTCCTATGCATGTTGCAACATTGGACCCAAATGGAGGGAGACCCTTGCAGAATGATGTTGTGACATTGTTTTGGTCAAAATGATGCAAGCGACAAGATCCCATCCCCTGTGTTTATGAAGATTGCAATCTAGGGATCCTACTTCAGAAGTCAGGAATCCCTGTGGATTTTACTCTGACTACATAGGGCAGCGGTTCCCAACCTTTTCTATACACCTCACCCCTAGAACGCTTCTGATATATTCTCACACCCCTTACCAAAAAATTATGCATATACACTATAGTTTTGAAACTTCCAAACCCCCTGGAAGTTTTCACATCCCCTGGAATGTTGTCTTGCACACCCAGTTGGGAACCCCTGACATAGGGGATGGTGCTCATCTCTGTTTCAAGACCATTGTACACTGAAGTGGTACCTATTTATCTACTCACGTTTACATGTTTAGCAGGAGCTGAGGGGAGGTCGGGAGCTCACTCTCTCACATGGCACAGTTCTTGAACCTGTCTGTTTGCTTTCCAGCCTACAAACCCAGCATCTTTACGGCCCATCAAACATAAGAGTTGGTGGTATATTCTGTGCTTAATGTAACATGTAGTTTGACCCATAGAACTGGAAGCTTTAATTTCATGGATGGAGCAACGGTTGAACAGTTTGACCCACATTTCAAATTTGTCTTAAGATTGAGCTAAGGCAGGTACAGTTCTACTGAAATTTTACACTTTCCTAGCAGGAAATAATATCCACTGCCTTATTAAATATGTCCCCTTGTCCTAAATCAGTGTTCCATAACCTCAGATATTTTAAAATTTGTGGATTTCAAGCTGCCAGGATTCCCCACTAGTCTAAATGGTAGTTAAATAACGAATGAATATTCACAGGACCGTTTTAGATCAGTTTCTTTACAATGATACGGATGTTTCTGCCGTATAGTTCACTCTGTCTTTCATTTATCCTACAATGAGAGCCACATTAAGTTGGGAGATAGAAGAATGTCAGCTGAAGTTTAACTTTCTGGCCAATCGCAGTAGGACTATCGTTAATTCTGATCTTACTGAAGTTCATTTGAATTAATATTTAACAGAAAACAATTGAAAATATTACTTCAGGCTGGAAGGAAAAGAACTGCGAATTTTGCTTGCTGTTTAATTACATGCAGCTTTTAGTATTTTAATATGATGTTAATTTGGCAATGATTTTAGCAATAGCGACCAATGCTCCATATAGAAATAAACCAAATATATATGTATATTAAAACATGGATTCATAATCAACATAAATTCATTATTCATGATAAACAGGCAAAATAAAACTGAAATGTGGATTGCATTGTATATTAAAAGTCAAATTACAATGGAAGAATACTGAATAATAAGAATAGATAGAGGAACTATAAAGCTTTTAGTTTTTCCCCATCGAGAACAAATAACTAAAAAAAAAGAACCCTTTACTTTGGAACAACGGTAGAAACTTGAGAAAATAAATAATTAAATGATGAGAACTCAGGAATAAAATTCAGGGATAGAAATGCCTCTCTGATAATTGTGTGATATGATATCTGAAACTTTCAATATGGTTTAGCAATTGTATGGGACAAAATGCCAGAGAGGAATCTATTTCCTGCATTCAAGGTTAGATTTTGCTATTTGGGGTCCAGCCAAAATGTCGACACTTCCACCCTGCGTATGACGTGCTAATCTCCCTGAATTCCCCGTGGCTTTTGCATCTTTTTATCACCGCTTTTTTTTAAAAAATATGATTTATATTCAGGAAATCTGCCCCAACAGAAGTTGCACAATTAAAGATGTCTGCCAGGCCTAAAGCAGCCCAGATTTTGGACATTGAAAAAGGTTACCCATCTTATGAACAATCGGACCCCCTTCCTTGTATTTTGTTTTAATAATAATAACAAGGATTTTCTCTTCAAGTCAGTGTTGAGTCCCTGCAGTTTTCTTGGCAACATTTTTCAAAGGTGGTTTGTGCTCTGGCCTTCATCTCCTTCCTAGGGCTGAGAAAGAGGGACTAGCCCAAGGTCATAAAGCTGGTCTTGTACCCCAGGTAAGATTAGAACTCACATTCTCCTAGTTTCTAGCTTGGCACCACCTTAACCACCACACCAAACTGGTTCTGAACTCAATATTGATTAATAATAGAACTAGCAATAGCATTTAGACTTATATACCACTTCACAGTGCTTTACAGCCCTCTCTAAGTGGTTTACAGAGTCAGCCTGTTACCCCCCACCAACCTAGGTCCTCATTTTACCGACCTCAGAAGGATGAGCTGGTCAGGATTGAACTGCTGAACAATCGGCAGAATTAGCCTGCAATACTGCATTCCAACCACTGCACCACCACGGCTCTCATTTTAATAATCCCAAAACAACCGGAGCACCTCTTGAATACCATCAACATTGACAAATTTGCCATCAGTCAATGGCAAAAGTCAACTTTACTTGGAACAGCTTCCATCCTCTGACGCTTTAACACCATCAAACATCCACATGTACCTATCTCAGGGCTTTAGGAAGGACTGGATAGGTGGACAAAAATGCCATTCCTATTCTGAACATCTGAATAATAATAATAATAATAATAATAATAACAACAACAACAACAACCACAACAACAAAATAATAATAACAACAAAATAACAAAATAACATAATATAATAATAATAATATATTCTTTTACGCAAATATATGCTACTAATTATTAAGCTCAGGATCATCCTTTGGATCTTTGGCTTATCTCCTAAAACAAATTAAAAATTAAAAAGCAAAACATTTTGCTACATTAAAAAAAAAAGCTAAAGAGAGAACTTCCATATTTGAAAATAAATCTCAGGTTAAATTCAATGGCAACTGGAGGTTAGCTGTTTCATAGAGAGAGAAAAAATCCACCTCTTTTACATCGTTCACGTCTATTGCTAATTGCCTTAGCAATAATCAAGGAAGATGTAAAAGAGGTTTTGGATGGAATTAGATGGATTGACCTGCTATTGAAACCATCTTGTCATTATCGATCTAGGAAAGAGAAGTGGAGATTTTGTAATTAATGCCGGTTATTTTTCTCTTCTCCAACGCAATCGTGGAGATGCTAGATACTTTAGGCCTGATAGTAAATCTGAAAACAGTTTCCACTTAGCAGCATTGTGTCTAACCACAGGATCTTCCTGCAAAATTATGTGCCCTTCAAATATTTCCAGAAGAATACCATTTACGAGCAGATAGCAGAAAGAAGCAGGATCCATTTACTCTCAAAAGATAATCCCAGGAAACTCTACCGTGTGTATCTCGCACTGTTTGTGCCGTGTTCATATATATGTGCTTTCGCTGTCTCATTCCCTTAAAACATGTTTTCTACTAAGTCCCAATTGATTCTAATCATGGCAGTCTTTGTTTCCTACAAACATTGCATGCACGCTTAACTCTTTTCTAACTTAACAAAGATAAAATTGTGAGTTGAGAGAGAGAGAAAAACAACCATCAAATTTCCCTTAGAAGCTCCGTTAAACTGCTTTTGAAAATATTCATTTTCAAAATGCTTTGGAAAGGTTTTTGCGGAAATCCTTCAGACCTCACACGTACCTCTCTGATCCTCCTTCTTCCTTGAGGCATCAACATTTCGCCTGAAATTCACGTTACACAAATTCATGCTGGGAAAAAGATGGTCTGCTTTAATGGAAGCCAGAGAGACGCAAGACGGGAAGCACGCTTCCGAAGCACCTTTAGTCCTAGAAAATAGATATTGCAAGGGGATTGGCTTTTTCAGCAGCACAGACGGATTACAACAATCAGTGACTGCCATTGTGTAAACCAGAGGTCTCCCAACTTGGCCACTGTAAGATTAGTGGAACTTCAACTCCCAGAATTCTCCAGCCAGCATCTCTTAAGGTTGCCAAGTTTGGACATCCCTGGTGTAAACCATTATCTTGGACTGGGGCATTAAAAGTTAATGGGAAATTGCCCATGCCTGTGACTTTCCAGGAAGAAACCAATTTTGTGAATTCACCTGGACAAGCCTTTTGTTGAGCTACGTTAACCTCGTGCTTTTTTGAAACAGTGAGAATTCTTCCTTCGTAGGATGTGTTCCATTAAAATAAGAAATGTTAAGAAAGTGGAGCAGGAGCAGGTCGTGGGAAGATGCACATGGGACATAGAATCATCTAGTCCAGGGATGTCAAACTCGCAGTGTCACATGATATGTTGTGATTTTTTTTTTCCCATTGCTGGCAATGGGGTGGGCATGGTTTTGCCATGACACACCCAGCCCATGGGCTGGCAGTTTGACACCCCTGATTTAGTCCCTTTAAAACAAACATCCTTTGAAAATCTTGGCACTCACTAAATAGAGACCAGGCACATTCCTACAATGTCTTCCACATTACATATTTGTCGATTACATTTTTAATCTGTCCAGTTATCAAAGTTTTCTAAGACTGGGGCCTCCAATCTGGGCAAAGTCAAGACTTGTGGACTTCAACTCCAGACTTCTGGGAGTTGAAGTCCACAAGTCTTGAAGTTGCCCAGATTGGAGATCCTTATTCTAAGAGGAGAATGAATCTGTATGCAAAGGAAAATAAGACACAGTAAACTATAACCATATTCTATTGGGGGGGAGGGGATATTTCTTGTGAGATGACCATATATGACCGCTTAACATGTGGTTGATGTATTCACTTGCATCCTAGTAGATTTGACACCTCCTCTTGATGTCACATGTTTGGAATTGATAGAACATTCAATACTCAATGGGTGAAACCTGTAAATGTCTACCAAAACTTCCATATTTACAGATGCACAAGTTAAGTTACTTCATGATCAGCTTCTCTTCCTCCCAAAAGCAGGGGTTAAGACCCAGGCCATGCTCTGTTAAAATGTCCCTTGGTTTGACCAAAGTCTTCATTCCTGTTGAAGAACGTACATCATAAATCCAGAAGTCACTCCGATGAGATTAGTCTAAATCTTGAAACGCGGTTGATTTGATTTTTCAAGCAAGGATGAGTCATTTGTTTTGACTCATTGACCACGGTCTGGAAAAGGGGCTTTGGGATGGAGAAATGATTAACCACGATACCCGATTCCTGTTTTCTTTAGCAATTGTAAATGGTTGTCTTGTACCATTCCCCCTAAGCATATGAATAAATATGTATGTATGTATTACGCTATAAATCATGTGATTGAGAGTGATGGGGGGCCCATTAATAACACCCCACTTCAACAGAAATTGGCACAAAGGGCTAAGCTGCCAGAAGACTGGGGCATTTTTCCTCAAGCAAATGCTTTCCGTGGGAATCATTTTTCCTCGCATCAATCATCATGATTTTGTTAATTTTTATCCCAGAGCAAAAAAAAAAAAATCAAAGCTTTTTGTACATTCCCCCCCCCTTTCTACCCCTAACTGAAGTCGCTCAGGCCTTGAGCAAAGTTTTAAGATAAAGACTTGAGTTGAACTCACTTTCAGCCTCAGTGTTTCAATACAGCTCATGCTTTGAAACCTTTTGTAAAAATGGCTTCTAGTTGCCATTTTTTTCCTCTCTCTCTTTTTTTGGATTTACCAAACTAATGGGCCCCCTATAACGAAGCAATAAGAAATAACGAATTTGGTTTCGCAGCTGAAAAGTAGCATGCTGCTACAAGCATTCTCTCTCTCTCTCTCTCTTTTTTTTTTTTTTGATTTCTGTTTGTCATTTTGTTCCATTTTACTGGCCAGCATATTAATCAATCCTGGGAACCACGTGAAAATTCTAGAAGGAACGCTAGGATTCTTCATTGCAAGTGATTCCAAAGAAGTGAAAAGGTAAATGTTTGGTCACTCGGGTTCTTCTTCTTCTTCTTCTTCTTCTTCTTCTTCTTCTTCTTCTTCTTCTTCTTCTTCTTCTTCTTCTTCTTCTTCTTCTTCTTCTTCTTCTTCTTCTTCTTCTTCTTCTTCTTCTTCTTCTTCTTCTTCTTCTTCTTCTTCCTTCTTCTTCTTCTTCTTCTTCTTCTTCTTCTTCTTCTTCTTCTTCTTCTTCTTCTTCTTCTTCTTCTTCTTCTTCTTCTTCTTCTTCTTCTTCTTCTTCTTCTCCTCCTCCTCCTTCTCCTTCTCCTTCTCCTTCTTCTCCTTCTCCTTCTCCTTCTTCTTCTCCTTCTTCTTCTTCTCCTCCTCCTCCTTCTCCTTCTCCTTCTCCTCCTCCTCCTTCTCCTTCTTTTCTCCTCCTTCTCCTTCTCCTCCTCCTCCTTATTCTCCTTCTTCTTCTTCTCCTTCTTCTCCTTCTCCTTCTCCTCCTTCTCCTCCTTCTCCTCCTCCTCCTCCTCCTCCTCCTCCTCCTCCTTCTTCTTCTTCTCCTCCTTCTCCTCTTCCTTCTCCTCCTCCTCCTCCTCTCCCCCCCTGCTCCTCCTCCTCCTCCTCCTTCTTCTTCTTTCGTTCCTTATTACAGGTAGTCCTCTATTTACTGCCACAATTGGGCCCAACATGTTCATTGTTAAGCCAGATAGTTAATTAAGTGAATTTTGCCCCATTTTACGACTTTTCTTGCTGCAATTAGTAAATGAATCACTACAGATGTTAAGTCAGTCACACATCCTTGGGACGATAGAGAAGAAAAAAAAAAATGTACGCCATTCTCTTAACTGCGTTGAGCAGAAATTCTCCCCAATCCAGAGAGCGTTCAGAATCTAAGCCGAGTGTAGGTTTTTAAGAAGAGACTGGACCGTCATTTGTCTGAAAAGGTATATGGTCTCCTGCTTGAGGAGGGGGTTGGACTAGAAGATCTCTAATGTCCCTTCCAACTCTGTTCTCCTGTATTCAGCTGCAAAGGTAGCGTGGCGCTGCAATTCCCAGCAATAAATGCTATCGTTCTGCATTTCTTCCACAACCATATTTGAATTCCTTCAGAACATTAATCCGTGTGGAACTAAGTGGAACAAATAAGTCTTTTTTTTAAAAAAAATGCATAAAAAAATTGAAAATCAGGGGTCTTTGAAACTGCAGTTTCTCTGCCAAGAATGTCCCCCCTCCCCTCTTGTGTGTTTGGATAACTCAAACTCAAACACCCAAGATGGGATTTTGAAATTAAGTGTCTCATAGCCAACATTTCCTTTCTGAAATGTCTAAACCAGGGGTAGGCAACCTTGAAGGTTGCCTACCCCTGGTTTAAACCTTTCCGAAGATTAAAGGAAATTAAGGCTGGCGTGTTTTATTAATTTGGCACTTTTCGCGGAGAGGAAATGCGGAGCTAATTTCATTTGTACGAATTGAGAGAAGCGTCAGTTTTATCCTCTTTCTCTCCCTGTTCCAGGGCCTACTTTTATTGCAAGGCGTGTCACGATGACATCACCGATCCCAAAAGGATAAAAAAATGTGGCTGTAAACGATGTAAGTAATTTTTAATCCACAACACACCCTTCTTCTTTTTTTTCCCCCTCTAGGCTTTTTTTTAAAAAAAACAACACTTTAACCCAGTTTCTGGGATTTATACATGGATGGAAGGTGGGTAGGGGAGCAAAAAGCAAATTTGTACCACTTTAGCAATACAGCCAGTCCTTGACTTAACAACCATTCATTTAGTAACCAAAGTTACAACGGCACTAAAAAAAAAAGTGACCTGGGACTCATTTTCTGACTTACGGCCCCATGGTCACATGATCAAAATTTGAGTGCTTGGCAACTGACTTGAACTTAGAACAGTTGCTCTGTCATGTGATCACCATTTGTAACTTTCCCAGTGGCTTACAACAAACAAAACCAACGTGGGAAACAGATTCATTTAATGACCTCATGGTTTTCCTTAACAGACGCAGTGATTCCCTTAATAATTGTGGCAAAAAACGGTCATAAAATGGAGCGCAAGTCCCTTAACGACTGCCTTGCTTAGCAACGGAAATGTTACGGCCAATAAGTCAAGGACTTCCTGTACATGTAGGAAAGCTATAGAGCTGTTACCCATCCTTGCCTTGTCTTTGCAATCTAATTTCTTTAGGAAATGTCATTTTTAAAAAAAGTCATTTTAACGTGGAACATTTATGCCGTTCGATCCTTAGAACTTCAATTCAGATTATTGGTCTTCTTTTGTTCTTGGAATTGGGAGTAACAATTTCCCAACGTAGTTCTAATAAGCTATGTCAGGTTTTGGGTTGTGGTTTTTTTTTTTTTTTTAAAGTTAGGCTTATCCATATCTCCTTATCTTAACTATCACTACTCAGAGGATCATACAATGTAGAAAGATGCTGGCACTTTTTTCCTCCTCTTGAAAAGAAAATTAAACATCTGTCTTGGTCTGTAGTCCCTTTGCTTGTCCCTTCAGAAAGGAAAGTTTTCACGGCTTAATAATATTCCTTGGAAACAAGGAAATGCTCATACATATCAATTGTTATGCATCTCATCCTGGTCATGCTTATTTTCCTCGTAGGCTACAGACCATACAATTTACCATTAAGTAAATGGATCAAGATCATGAAGAGAGCTTCCAGCATTTTGAGGAAGGGGGGTCTAGGACAGTGGTTCTCAACCTTTCTAATGCCGTGACCCCATAATACAGTTCCCCATGTTGTGGTGACCCCCAACCACTTATACATCACCGGGTGCTAGGGGCGTGGCCAAAGAAAAGGGAGAAAAAATGGTGGACAGCCTTGTCTGGCAACCCCCGTGAAATGGTCATTCGACCCCAAATGGGGTCCCGACCCACAGGTTGAGAACCACTGGTCTAGGACAACTCACCACGGCCAACTCGCTGTCCCCGTGGGACAAATTATCTTGGCCAATTTGTCACGGGACAATTTGCCGCTCAACAAGAGTTGCGCTAATACCGAAGAAATGTGATCACCGAAGGAAGGAGGCCAAGGGGGAGACAAAACAAAATCCAAATGACAACAATTAAAATAATCAGTTAGTTTAAACAATTAAATGGAATTGGGGAATGGTTCCGCGGCGAATTGTCCCCGCGGAGAGGTGACCGTGGCAAGTTGTCCCGTAGCGAATCAGTCGTGGAGGGTTGGTTGAAGTGAGTTAGCTGTGGCAAATGGGCAAGTTGGCTGCAGTGAGTTGCCCCTTTGCGCTTTGAGGGGTATGACTAGATTCGGAAAATAACCATCAGTTCCATTTCATAAGAATTAATGGACAATTTCAGTGGTACCAAGAAGCTGCACGCAGTCATGAAAACTGATCGAAATATGCTTGATTTAAGCCACTAGATTTCTTGCATAAACCAAAGGCTTCATTTAGAGCAGTGTTTCCCAAACTTGACAATTTTAAGGCATGTGGACTTCAACTCCCAGAATTCTGTGGAATTCTGGGAGTTGAAGTCCACATGCCTTAAAATTGTCAAGTTTGGGAAACACTGATTTAGAAGAATGTTATACTCCTGCCCCCACCCCACCCCACCCAGATTTGCTAACAAGTATCCCAGTAAAACCTAGAAACTCAAGAGAAAACGAAGGCCGGAGAGCAAAGTTTTGTAAACAGGTGAATGAAATGCAAAAGAACATCTTCTTTGCGGGAAAAATTCATATAATTATTTTGGCATTAATTGCACGCCGCTTCCTGGACTAGTTGAAAGCCACGTTCTTTAATAATGCATCTGAGGTTTTACGTCCCTTCAGATGTTTCTGAATATTAGCTTTGGTATTGTCAGGGTGTCCAAGTACGTCTGACCTACATAGCTATTTGTCCAAACCTGTTAAGCCAAATATTAATAATTCAGCAAACAGCTCTGAAGCGTCACAAAACCAAGGGTAATTAGAGAATCTGTGTTGGTTGGAAATGAATTTCTTGCACAAAGATCCATATTGTAGAAGGCTGTGATGTGTGATGTGTCTGGTTTTGGATCTTATTTTGATTCCTAATTTTCTAATTTTAATTTAAATTGGAATGAAAGAGGAAGAAAAAAAAAGATTTAGCTCTGCGTACACATTGCAATTAACCAAATGTACTTTTGTTAACATTTTAGTCAGTTGAGTTACTGAATTAATTCACTGGAAATTGTTTGGTTTCAGCCTTAGTGTGCCGCTCAGTAACATCATTTTTTAGTAAAGCAACAAGTTCCATGTTAGAAAGGGTGTTTCTGACAGGAGGGAGATACCTGCCCCCCCCAAAATAAGCATGCATGATCCTCCCCCCCAAATCTATGAAACTCTTTAAAGAAAGTTTTTAACAAAACCATTGTTGTATTTGTGCGCTGATCCCCATTGATTGAGCACGGCAAGATTCATCGTTAATTGATTCGAGTTTATGTAGCTGAATTACAGTTCTAAAATTTTGGACACAACCATTGGAGATGAACGTTCCAGCTGAAATGCTGTGCTTACTCATTCCTTTCATCCTTGTATTAAATCATTTTGTTTCCAGCTGGGATCCTTTCTCCTTTGCAAGATTGCAGCTACAAGATAATAGTCCGTGTGTACACTGATATTTACAAAAAAGATTTGCCTGAACAGATGATTATTGACAATGTTATGATTTATTTATTTTTTCTCTTGCTGCCTTGGAACACGGCCCATACTATATTTTAACTACACACTGATAGTGATCTATTGTGAGTAACAATGGGTTCCTTGTAGCCCAGAGTGCAGTCTGATCTGTCTTTCTTCCAGTGGAGGATATTCATTTGTTTTCTTCTTTTTATTTTATGTTGCATGAAGCAGTGGCGTCTCCTATCCCCGTTATGTTTTATGCCCATGTAAGCTGGAGCAACCTTGAAAAAAAAAAACCCAGCAATATTTCTTCGTTTCCTTTTGGTTTCGTCCCTCTCTTTTCTCCTGTTTGTCCCCTTCCAATCAACCGTATTTTCATCACTGAAAATCAGAATGTTACAGCATCTCGACCGAATCGATTGACAGTTAGGAAATCGTCTTGTTTGTTTGTTTGTTTGTTTACCAGCTGCTTTAATGGTTGGACGAGGGACTAAAATGATAGAGATGATAGAAGCAAGGACTACAGTATAAACCAGTAATTTTCTCCGGCTGGGAAACCCCTGGGATGATTATTCTAAGCCAGGCATATCAAACTTGCGACATCACGTGACGTCGCATGACGTATTGGAGCTTTTTTGCCATTGCCGGCAATGGGGTGGGCGCAGCTCCGGTATGATGAAACCAGCCCGCGGGCTGGCAGTTTGACACCCCTGTTCTAAGTGATGCAACAAAAATTGTTCTAAGAATATAGATAATCCTCGACTTACGATCACAACTTACGAACCCAAAATTTAAGTGGGCTTTGCCCTATTTTTACGACCTTTCTCACCACAGTTGTTAAACGAACCACTGCCACTATTAAGTTAGTAACACAATTGTAAAAGTCAGTCTGGCTTCCCAGTTGACTTTGTTGGACACGGCAACCATCATAAACAAACGCAAGGTGGCAATCCTCTGAATTTCGACCACGTGACTCCGTGGGGGATGCCGCCAGCAGTCATAAGTTTGAAAAACAGTCACAACTCGCCATTTCTAGCCTGGCTACTTGAACCACTAAACTAAACAGGTCTAATGATCAAAGGACATATTATGAGAGTCACAGAGCAAAGCGAAAGGATTTCTTGGGTTTCACATAGAAAATCTGTTTTTCGGGAGGTATATAATGAAGGGAAATACCAAATTTATCGCTGAAATTGGATTAAACGTACCTGTGATTTTTGATCCGGGCCAATGTGAACACGCAACCAAATTTTATCCTAAAGGGTGATACAGCTCAAGCGTACAGGAGCAGCGAATCAATTTTACGTTGAACTTTTCTGTCTGTCAATGCATGTGGATTAGGGCACCGATGTATAATTTAAAACCTGGGTGTAAACTTTGCAGGCCATTCAGCATTGGGCTGTCAAGCCATCTGAGGCCATGAGATTCAAGAAGAACTTTAGATGTGGTCAAGATAACTTTGGTTTCATCCAGGAGTTCCTCAACTCTTTACACAGCCCTGAAATTCATTTTATGTGACTTGGTGTTTTCATAAGGGACTGTTTGTTAGCGATGCCCTACTTGACCCCCCTCCATCTCAGCTCCTCTTCTAGGAAGTGATCACATTTGCCTCCTTGGTTTAGAATAGCTGGTAGAGATGATGATGATGATGATCGTGATGATGATAATAATGGTAGCAGTAGTAGTAGTAGTAGTAGTAGTAGTAGTAGTAGTAGTAGTAGTAATAGGCTCCTTGGGTGCAATCACAAAACAACTGGAGCACCACTTGAACACCATTGGCATTGACAAATTTGCTATTAGTCAATTGCAAAAGGCGGCCTTACTAGGAACTGCTTCCATCCTGTGACGATATCAATACCATCAAACATCCACATCTGCCTATCCCAGGTCCTGGGTAAGGACTCGATAGGTAGACAAAACGCCAAATCCAGTCTGAACATCTGGCTGACTGTGCGATGATCAATAATAATAATAATAATAATAATAATAATAATAATAATAATAATAATAATAATAGTAATAGTACCATCAAACATCCACATCTGCCTATCCCAGGTCCTGGGTAAGGACTCAATAGGTAGACAAAATGCCAAATCCAGTCTAAAGATCTGGCTGATTGTGCGATGATTAATATTAATATTAACAACAACAACAACAACAACAACAATAATATGTTTAAGACACACTGCTATATTAAAAAAAACATAAAATTGGACTGTTGGGTAACCCTGAGCTGTTCTTTAAATTGGCGCACTTAACCAGCATCCCAGACAGAATATTAAATCAATGTAATTGTTCCTGTAATGCTGCTGTTCCCTTGTGTGACTTTAATTTCCCTGTATTGACATTTACCTTCTGCTCTTGGAGTTGAACTGAAATTGCACTATATCCATCTCAATTCTCCTCCTCCTGCTCCTCCCAGAGTTGGAAAGGACCTTGGAGGTCTTCTAGTCCAACCCCTTACTCAAGTAAGAGACCCTTCTCTCCTCCTCCTCCTCCTCCTCTTCCTCCCCCTAGCAGAATTGGAAGGTGCCTTCGAGGTCTTCTAATCCAATCCTTGCTCAAGCAGGAGACCCTCCTCCTCTCCTCCTCCTCCTCCTCCGAATAAGAGTTGGAAGGGATCTTGGAGGTCTTCTAGTCCAACCCTTGCTCAAGCAGGAGACTCTTTCCTCCTCCTCCTCCTAACAAAATTGGAAAGGACCTTGGAGGTCTTCTAGTCCAACCCTTGCTCAAGCAGGTGACTCTCCCCTCCTCCTCCTTCTCCTCCTCCTCCTCCTCCTCTTCCTCTTCCTCCTCCTAACAAAGTTGGAAAGGACCTTGGAGGTCTTCTAGTCCAACCCTTGCTCAAGCAGGAGACCCTCCTCCCCCCACATCCGACAGAGGTTGAGTCTGTCTTTAACCAGCTGCTGTTTGACGATAAACCACTGGAGGCCCTCAGCACTCCATTTTTCTTCCCATTGATGGCTAAAACACAGGAAAAAATAGACTTTAAGACAAAGTGGTAACAGAAAAAAGAAGAGTGTTTAGAATCAAAGGAGGTGGCTTTGTTTCCACTTGCTTTTATTTGTCAGATTTACAGTAGAGTAACGTCTGGCACCCAGAATGTCTTTTCCAAATGTGGACTTCCAGAATAGATGGTGTTCCTTGAACATTAAGGCGCCAAGACACAAACACTAATGAAAACATACAGAACGGACTCCTTTCTCGCTGCTGATTGCCACATTTAATTAACGTTTATGACGGTTTAATGGGAAGCAGTATGTGTCTGGCTGCACAATCTTTTAACCTCCCATCTTCTCTTCGGTCTGCTCACTTTCCCTTCCTTCTTGACACTTCATCTTGATCCATGTTTGGGTGCGTTGAGAAATATTTATTTTTGCCTGTTTCTGCTTGGGGCGAGTGCAAAACCACTCCGTATCAGAAGAAAGAAGGATATGCATGTTTTCGGTGAAAAAAAAACCCTGATTTTCTGATCTGCAACTGCCTCCCCGTAGCCAGTTCTTATAAGATCTTGATTATCAACATTCAAATTGTTTCCTGCATGTGAACATGGAGAACCCTAGATTGACGTGTGGCCTTCAGAATCACCGATATTAATAATTAAAAACGGTCCCTGAAATGCATTGGTTGCATCAATTCCCGGTGTGAAAAAAGAGCAAAAAAAATTGTGGTTGAAGAAAATGGTTCTTAAGCGTTTTTGCTCTCTTGTCTCTTATTTTATTATTGCCTTTGGATAAAACACAATTTAGATAGAAATGAAAATGGGTGTCAGTTTGCCAAGCCAACAGCACAACAATATTAATACAGCTGGTGCATCCCTGGGTTTTGCTGCAGTCTTTCATTAATAGGAAGATCTGAAAATGAACTTTATATTGCAGTTAAGGAACTTTAATTTTTCTTTAACCAGTCCGGGCTGGTTAAAGAACCGGGCTGGTTTTAGACCAATTTTATTGGTTGTTCCTTTATCGAAAAGCAAAAAAAAAAAAAAAAAAAAAGAATCAATTTCTAGGGAGACTCTCAGTCATCCAGGTCTTGGTTGTCCCAAAGGTGTTTTTTCAAGAGGCAACTTGTTTTTTCTTTGTTTCTCCTTGAAGACATTTTGCTTCTCCTCCAAGAAGCTTTTGTAGAAGAACTGAAGAAGCTTCTTGGATGAGAAACGAAACGTCTTCAAAGAAAAACAAAGACAATCCAATTGCCTCTTGAAAAAAAGCAGCTTTGGGCCAAAAGAAGAAAGTTTTTCTTTTTTTTCTCCTTTTTAAAGCTCAAAAAATTTAAATAGAAACATGCAAAAGGTTTGTTTAGAACATTGTTAGGAGACTTAAAAAGAGGAAGCCAACAAAAATAGCAAACTGAGAGCTGAATCGTTTCATAGTAGTATATAACCTGTTCCAAAATAAAAAATAAAAAATCCCATAGCAGAATTCTGTTTTTCTTCCAAAAACCCATCCAAGGAGAATGATCTATGGTGTTTTGACCGAGGCTGATGTTATATGTTGACAAATTTTAACAGCTGCGAGATAACTCAAAGTGAATGCTAAGAGGCCCAGAAAACACAAGAAAATTTGCAGAGGAAGGGAAGATCATTCATCCACCTTGATACCTGTTTTACTAGGATATTCTCCCTTGGTTGACAAATATACTGTAAGTGGCAAGTCAACCAAGGCCTTTGAACTGTTGGGAGAAGATTTATTTTCTCTTGTCTCACTTTGAAAAGAAAAAGCAGAAAACAGCAAAGCCGCAAGGGAACCGTTTTAAATTAAAAGGTGGAGTTGTGATTGTTTCTGTCTAAGGTTATAAGACAATTTTATTTATTCTTTTACTTTTTTAAAAAATCTCATTTGCTTTTCCGGTTCATGGGGATGGGGGGTTTGGGGGTGGGTGGGCGGGCCGCCACAATTTGTTTCCAAACTGTTAAATTGAATGAGTTTGTGCTAAGTGATGATTAATAAATACGGGCCAGGGCCACAACAATTGGATGTTTCACTTGGGTAGTGGTATTTGTGAATGAAACCGCCTCAAGAGGAATTGGGCAAAATCGGTTTTTACAGAAACAGCCCGTTGGAAATTCATAAACCTAGAAGCACTGAGGTTGACAAACGGGTCAGTTTGCATAGATCTCAGTCAACTGCCTGAAAAAGGGAATAAATGCTTTGATGGACTTTCAAACTGACTTTTTATTACGGTGGTTCAAAGATGAATTCTACACATATTTGTTGAAAATACTGGAAATTGATCATTGTTTGATCGGGTTTCACTGGATCCATATGTGGTGCATTCTGGCGATAACTTCTAGCTGAACAGTCTTTAAATGCTATACTTATGCTATTTTAATTGACATGTACATCACATCAATTAAAAACCAGGATCCACAAACACTGACCGGCAGTCAAATGCCACGATCCCAGATCCTTAATCTCTACCCACACCAACACCAAATGGCACCAGTTCGATTGGCACATACACCAAAAACCTTCTGCCACGCTACCACACGCTATGGTTGTGAATTCATTGAAGCCTGGCACTCCACAAGCAATTCCACTGACAGACACATTGACCCACAACCAGCCGACGAACCCCTCAGAATAATCCGAATCAACCGCACAGCCAACCAGAGACAGCACCGACCTCAGCCATCCCGCGCAATCCCCCTTTCCCCCCAACCAGCAATTCACCTCCCAATGGCCCTGATCTGATCCAATCTCCCCATCACAAGACCCATCCCAAGCCTCCCACTGATAACTCACACCTGACCCATCACAAGACCCATCACAGTCCCTCACTCGACATACCCACACCTTTATAAGGCCCACACACCCACACCCTTATGAAGCCCTTATAAACAGAAAGACACTGACACCTCCTAAACTCCTCTGAAGATGTTACCTAGCCTGGTAATGAAACGTTCAGAAACCAACCCACAAACTCGGAGAACGCACCTTCACCCTCCTCCTACACCCGAGCTATAGATATTCGCCACTATTGCAAGCTGTGCTTATCTATTGTTAGTAGCAGGACCTCTTATCTGAACAAATCAGCTTCATTTCCCAAGATACACTACATTTATATTAAATTAAGCTACAATTTCAAAGAGATGTATCATTCTGGGGAAGAAGAAAAAAGCTAGATCAAACCTAGCTCAAAAACAGTGGGGTCCTTGGTGCTCTCTGAGCTTGGTTGTTTTCTTGCAGACGTTTCTTTACCCAATTGGATAACATTATCAGTGCCAGAAGAGAGTGGGTGTTTATGGAGAAGAAGAGGAGGAGGAGGAGGAGGAGGAGGAGGAGGATTGTGGGGTCCTTGGTGTTCTCTGAGCTTGCTTGTTTTCTTGCAGACGTTTCATTACCAAACTAGGCAACATTATCAGAGCTAGAAGGGAGTGGGGTTTGCTCTCTGCTCCCTCCTAGCAATGAAGATGCTACCTAGGTGGATTCTGGAACATCCTCAAGGAAACCACCAAGCTCAGAGAGCACCAAGGACCCCACAGTTCAACCCTGAGGTGCAAATATTCTCTTTTACTGGTAGCTCAAAAAAGCCACCAAAAATTTAAACAAGCAGTGTATTTTGTACCAGCCGTCTTTAAAATAGAATGGCTGTTTTCTTCTAATTTTATTTCTTAATACTCTGCAAAAACCTTGAATGGGGACACAAGAGTTATAGCTTTGAACCGCGGTATGGAAATGTCTATAGAGATCCTCCGTCATCCAGGTCATAGTTATCCCAAAGATGCTTTTTTTCAGGAGGCAACTGGACTCTCTTGTTTTTCGCTTTGAAGACGTCTCGCCTCTCATCCAAAGAAGCTTCTTCAGCTCCGACCGGATGGTGGGGAAGGGAAAGATTTGCAGGGGTATAAATCTTTCCCTTGCCCACCATCCGGTCAGAGCTGAAGAAGCTTCTGGGATGAGAAGCGAAACGTCTCCGAAGAAAAACAAGGAATTCCAGTTGCCTCTTGAAAAAGCATCTTCAGGTGTCCCATGGGGAAAAAAAAAAGAACATTAAAAACAATGGGTAATTTTCCCCAGAACTGATGTGATGTGATTAATAAACAGAATGCTATTTTCCTATGAGTCAAGATTGTCGCCCTTACATTGTCTCCCTTACATGACCTCCCAGCTGCATTGTTCTATCTAGCCTTCCATTAACCTGGTCCTCTTCCTCTCCTCCCATTCAACCATGGTTATAGCCAAGATGTCCACGTACGAGAGACTCAAACTGGCATGTTGTTTTGATTGTGGCTACTCTGTGCATGACCGCACACGCAAGTCAGACCGTGTGCATTGTAAGATGGACACCCTTGAGAGAGCCTTCCCACTTCCTTCCGTCTCTGTTAGTGATTGCTCCACCACTTTACGTGCCTGTAAGTTTGAACACCTAGCACGCCTTGTTCCATGTTTGTGGTGCCTGTGGCTTCACCGCTGTCTTGTGCTGTCCGTTGTGGCTCTGTTGTTTCCGTGGGTGGGGAAGTGAGGGTTTCAAATGGCCTGTGGAGTTTGGTTCTGGTGGCTGTTTTAATTTATGCCATCCTATATTTCCATATCTTTCAGTGTATTCTCTCTCTCTCTCTCTCTCTCTCTCTCTCTGTCTCTCTCTCTCTCTCATAACAAATGCAATTGTGTTTTTAATTGCTCTACCTGCGAGCTTTTCGGAGAGAAAATGAGCATCTCGGTGCAATTTTGCGCAATTTTGCTTTTTAATTAATATGCTCAGTATAATGGTTGTTCAGTGCTTTACTATTAGCTGTAGGGGGGAAAATTATGTTCCCAGGCTTTTGCAGTAGATCGTGGTTTAGAGAGCGTTTTAGGCAAATTCAGTGTAATTCATGCTGTGTGTAGCACAAAAATTGTTTATCCGTGTAACTTCTTTCTGCCGATGTGCAAATGAGTTCATCTTTCATCTGAACTAAGTAATATAATTTGACTATTGTTATATGCATTGTCGATATCCATTCGTAGTTGGCGGCTGTCACTGACATTGTCCTGTCTGCACAATTCTTGTCGGTGCAAATGTATTTCCATCTCTATTATTTTGCCAATCAATAAGCCACTGTCTCAAAAACTGTGTGTTTCGTTCTGGTTTCCCATGCCAGCCAGCCGCCACAATTAGTAAAGCCTCATTATGATAGGAATTGCAGGGTCTAAAGTGATCCAGAACTGTCAAACTCCACAGTAGGTTTAGACACTCCAAATTGATTCATTCATTCCTTCAAAAAAAAAAAAAATCCATCGATTTGACAAATCACATTGATGGATTCAGTTGAACCCCGCCGAATCAATTTGGAGGCATCCTACATGTGCCAATTTGCATGTACTAATCCAGCAGATGAATTTAAAGGTTTACATCAGATCTCCTTTTCGCATCAATTCAAACATTCAAAACAAATCGAATGAGTTTGCACACCTCTACTATATGCAGGCTGTGTTAGCTTTCGTTGTGTGAAGTTGATTCATTTTATTCAGTATTTATTCTCCAAGAGAGCTGGGTCATTTTTATGCCGGGAGTCCTGAAGTCAGGGGGCCATGATTTGTAATGTTTCTTGCTGATTTCCGGCATTTTTGCTGATTTCTGGAAAACAAACGAACAGACTTGGTCTTTTGAGAGAATAGAATAGAGCTGGAAGGGACCTTGGAGGTCTTCTAGTCCAGCCTCCCACTCAAACAGGGAAACCTATACCATTTCGGACAAGTGGCTGTCCAGTCTCTTCTTAAAAACCTCCAGTGATGGAGCGCCCACGATTTCTGGTGGCAAGCTGTTCCACTGGTTAATTGTCCTCACTGTTAGGAAGTTTCTCCTTAATTCCAGGTTGCTTCTCTCCTTGATTAGTTTTCATACATTGTAAGAGTTGTGCTTGTGTTCAGATTCCTTTTAATTCTTGCGAAAATAGGGGTTGTTTCCTACTTTCTCTCTGCCCCCCTTGACTTCTCTCTTTATTTGGCCAATATGTTGGTCTGGAGATTAATCACAATGGAGCCTGATCGTCTTAATGGAGGAAAAAGTTCATCACAGCTTCCCTTGTGTGGTTTCTTAATAACTGCACTCATAAAATGCCCATTCACTAGAATTGCTACAATGGTACCAAATAGTTTCTTTAAATTAAAATATGTGTGAATTTTTTGCAAAAAAATCTACATTAATGCTGGAATGGGACAACTCACCACAGCCAAGTTTAACAATTTAACAATTCAATTTAATTATTTAAAAACAGAAATTTTTTTTGTCATTCATGTTTCATTCTGTCTCTCCTTTTTCATCCTTTCTTTAACGATTCTGCTCCACCATTTCTTCCATAATCGTGTAATTCTTGTCCCACGGTGAGTTGGCTGTGGTGAGTTGCCACACACCCCATTAATGCAAAGCTTTTAAAACCAAATTAGTCCTAGGCTAATTTTGCAGCAGTCCTAAGCTGCATTAACAAAGGGACAGAATCAAGAGTATTAGTACCACTTTGCAAACCCTTAGTACAGCCACACTTGGAATACTGCACCCACTTTTGGTCACCATGGTGTAAAAAAGATATCGAGAAAGAGTGCAGAAAAGAGCAGCAAAAATGATCAGGGAACCGGAGGCGAAAACATATGAAGAACGGTTGCAGGAATTGGGTATGTCTAGTCTAATGTCCAATATTTGAGGGGCTCCTACAAAGACGAGGGGATCAACCTATTTTCCAAAGCACCTGAGGGCAGAACAAGAAACAATGGATGGAAACTAACCAAGGAGAGAGGCAACCTGGAATTAAGCAGAAACTTCCTAACAGTGAGGACAATGAGTTGACTGTGGCGAATTGGCCATGGCGAGTTGGCCATGGCAAGTTGGACGTGACAAGTTGCCCCATTCCAGAGTCCATCTTTCTTGTCACAAAGAAGAGGGAGTCAAGCTATTCTCCAAAACATCTGAGTTCAGGACAAGAAGCAACGGATGGAAACTCATCAAGGAGAGAAGCAACCTGGAATTAAGCAGAAACTTCCTAACAGTGAGGACAATTAAGCAGAGGAACTGAGGTTGCCTTCAGAAGTTGTGGGTGCTCCATCACTGGAGGTTTTTGAGAAGAGACTGGACAGCTATTTGTCTGGAATGGTATATAGGGTCTCCTGCTTGAGCAGGGGGTTAGACTAGAAGACCTCCAAAGTCCCTTCCAGTTCTGTTATTCTATGAAATTCTGCCAAGTCCATAATAATGAGGTTCATAACAGCCAGCCCTATAAATATGGCCTGATGCATTTTCTACTCATTGCTCTATTGGTCCCACAAAGAGGAAAAGGCATAACATGGACCGTTGGCTATTTTCATTTCGATCTGTAGTTTTCGAGGCAAGGAAGGAACAGCTTAACCAAATGGGGAGAGGAAAAAAAAAGTTTGAGACATAATTTCTGCCACACCTCTAAAGTTCTGCTTTTGAAAAGCACGTTAGCCACACACTGCAGTCAAACATAAAAGCCAGAATAAGAGCTTGGAAGGGATTTAGGGTTTTTTTTTCTCCCTCCTCTTACCCTACACACCTTCCACCCATCATTGCCTCGTCAGGCAAAACCAGATTTAATTCTGCTCCGTGTGAGATCGCTCAGCTTTGATAGCTTAATAAGAAACAATGCAGGCTTCCAGACCAAGCCTGCTCTTTGTAAACCAGGGTTAGCCGGTTAATAGTGGTCATGTAAATCTCTGCATCTCCCCATGAAGACACCCACAGCTACACATACACATACACACACACACACACACAAAATCTCCGTGGCAGGGCTTCAAGGGAAATTGATATTTTCCTTCCAGTGAAATAGCCCATCTTGACGAAGGCTGCTTCACGCAAAGAGGCGGTGGTGAGATTTGGACTTTTTTTATTATTATTAAAATACAAGCATATGTGAAAATGCAGCCGGGCTGGGCAATTAGAAGTGGCGGTAACGAGGAATCAAAGTGAGGTCAGATCCGTGGATAAGATTACCTTTCTCACATTCTTCAGTTGTTCTGAAAATCATTCTGAATTAGTGTCAGAACAGGCCTCCATCGGTTATGCCGTCTGTCTTTCCAGCAAGGACTGTAGTGTTTCCCAAGACACTCATTAAAGATCATTATATTATTACAAGGCTGGCTTTAGTCACAGACACCCCTCTGCAGCCATCAAGGCTGTCTGCTTTTAAGATGGCTTAATGTGTTTTTCTTGTTCTTTTTGCTCTCCCTGGCTCTTTTTTTAAAATTTTATTTTATTTTACACATTAAAGGGGAACGAGGAACGATTGCGAACAATGATATTTAGAAACCGGAGCGAGCAAAAACACAACTCTTGCTCTTGAAAATGGGATTGCTTCCAGGCTAATTTGGTTCTGATCCTGCAGGAATGCTCACACACATTCCAGTCTAATGAAGAGAACTACTGGGGTTTTTCCATTATTGTCCCTAGGGCTGGTCAGAAAGAACTGGTTGTGGAAAAACAGCAAGGTTTTGCACACCTAGGCAGGAAGAACCAAAGGTCCAGGTTCAAACTGGGCAAAACCTGGCTCCAAAACAGTCACTGTGAGAGGGACCTTGGAGTCCTAGGGGACAATCCCTTAAACATGAGCCAGCCGTGTGTGGCAGCAGCCAAAAGAGTTTAATATAATCCTTGGTTGTATAAACAGAGGCATAGAATCAAAATCACGTGAAGTCTTAGTACCACTTTATAAAGCTTTAGTAAGGCCACACCAGGAATACAGCATCCAGTTTTGGTCACCGCATTACAAAAAAGTTGTTGAAGCTTTGGGAAAAGTGCAGAGAAGAACAACTAAGAGGATTAAAGGCCTTGAATGTCTTCTAGTCCAAACCCAGACTGGTTGTCCAGTCTCTTCTTAAAAGCCTCCAGTGTTGGAGCATTCACAGCTTCTGGAGGCAGGTGGTTCCACTGGTTAATTGTTCTCACTGTCAGGAAGTTTCTCCTTAGTTCTAGGTTGCTTCTCTCCTTGATGAGTTTCCATCCGTTGCTTCTTGTCCTGCCTTCAGGCACTTTGGAGAATAGCTTGACTCCCTCTTCTTTGGGGCAGCCCCTCAAATATTGGAAGACTGCTATCATGTCCCCCCTAGTCCTTAGTTCTAGTCCAGTTTATGACAATAACAATAACAGAGTTGGAAGGGATCTTAGAGGTCTTCTAGTCCAACCCCTTGCTCAGGCAAGAAACCTTTTTTTTAATTTCACTTTATTTCTATTTTAGTTTTATATTACTTTACCTTATCTGCGGCTGGTCAACGACCAAAAATGAAATTATTAGAATTTATGCCACTTATGTCTTAAAGGTACCGTCACTGTAACAAAGGCCACATTCTGTGTCCTGTCAATTTTGACTTGTTAATGTCAACGGGCGTGGAATGACACACGTTGAAAAAAGCAAGATTACCAACTTTTTCTTTTGAGGCCCTGAGATGAAGGAAAGAGCTCACAGCTTTGTCCGGATATCAGTAAGAATGGGTCCTCGTAGGTGACAGTTGTGGGAAAATGTTATAAGGAGTTGTGATGTTGTTTTTAATCCATGGCCACACCAGAGCTGGCAATCAAGACAGTGCTGGTTTCCTAACGCGGATTTTATGAAACAGTCCAATCAGATACTGTTGGAGAAGATTAGTGTTAGTTTAGCCTGACATTCTCTTAATGAAGCTAATAGGAAAAGACAATCAAATCAAGGGCAGAGTGACACAATAAAACTGCATTAATTCAATCCCACAGAGATGAGAAACTGTGCGATACGGAAGTCACCAATTATGACCCCTTGTATCACACAGAGCTTTTACAATCTCATTTGTACAATGCTATGCTAAAAAGAGAACAACTTTTGGGGGAAAGCTGTAGCAGTTCTTATGTGACCAGGCGGAGTTTGGGTTTTGCAAGAATGGGAGCAGAGAATAAAATAAGCCACGCAGATGCCTGGATTGGGCCTCTTTCAAAATAGAAATGTTATTTCTTTTCCAAGAATGGTGGGAAAGAATTCTCCCATTTTTCTCAGGCCTTACTCTGTGCTTGAAAACAAAGTTTTAGCAAAGTACTATGGATCCAGTCATACTTTCAGAGTTTCGTGTGACTCTTTCCAAGATTTTGAAAACCACCGTAACTTAGGATGTGTAAAAACGGGCCTTGTGTTTTTGATCAGCGGCTCAATTTCCCAGCCTTAAGTCGGATAGTCAGATGTCGGTATCAATTTGCATTTTAACAAAGCACAGAAATTTGTACGCAGTTTGTATACATTTCTGCTAAACCTGGACATCTTTTCCCTATTTTGGAATCATGTCATTTTTATGCATCTTGTTTCCCCCCCCCCAGATAAAAACATTGTGCCAATGAGTTGCAAATTGCAAATTGCAATAAGACGAACAACGCAGGAAATTAGTGTAGATATGCATTCCAGATTGCATGCAAATTCCTGCATGCAGTTTGGATGGGTTCGTGTTAAAATGTCAAATGAAGCTGCCCCCACACCGCCATAGTTTTCTGGTGTGTGAATGTCCTGGGAAGGAAGAAGCATCCAAGATCCTGAGGGAAAGGACACACAACGGGTTATATTTGAATTGGCTTAGACTTACAGAATACAGAATAACAGAGTTGGGGGGGGACCTGGGGAGGGTCTTCTAGTCCAACCCTCTGCTCAGGCAGGAGACAAATGGCTGTCCAGACTCTTCTTAAAAACTTCCAGTGTTGGAACATTCACAACTTCTGGAGGCAAGCTGTTCCACTGGTTAATTGTTCTCACTGTCAGGAAATTTCTCCTTAGTTCCAGGTTGCTTCTCTCCTTGATTGGTTCCCATCTGTTGCTTCTTGTTCTGCCTTCTGGTACTTTGGAGAATAGCTTCATTCCCTCTTCTTTGGGGCAGCCCCTGAGATATTGGAAGACTGCTATCATATATGTCTGGGTCCATTTGTCTTATTTAATAATACATACTAAATTCCTAATCTCTACCCTGTTTTTCCAGCCCTTGATAACACATATCCCATATTTGAAAATATTCTGTGTCTTCTTTTTCTTTAATCTTCAGTGTAAGTCTATCCATTTCTGCACAGTCTAGTATTTTCTTTTTTTTTTGTAATTTTTTAATTAATTTATTCCATACAATTCAATAGTCCTTATTCAGCAGCGTGTTGTCTGAGTTTATCATTTACTAATACACATTTAATTCCTAATCCTTTATTCTTTTCTCCAGTCATTGATAAAACAAGTCCCAAGTCGGATAGTATTCTGTCTCTTCTTTTTCTGTCAACCTTGTAGTAAGTCTGTCCATTTCCGCACATTCTACTTTTTTTTTTTTAATTATTTCTTCCTCTGATGGTGTTTCTTCCTTTTTCCAATACTGAGCAAATATTCTGTAGAGTCTCAACATCTTTTTTTTTAATATCCTGGCGACCAAAACCGGAGGGAGACTTCCAAGGGTGGCCTTACCAAGGCCTTGTAAAGTGGTATTAAAGTAGTATTAAAATGGGTTTTGTGATACCTGTGGAAGGCATGGATGGCGTAGACATTCCTAAGTTGAGCGGGAAATTTCCTAAAGATTTTATCAGAAGAATGGAGCGCGGAAAAGGCATTGAGAAGCCTTCCTGAGCTAATCTCCGACAGCTTCTACTATAGGTAGTGTTTCTTTCCAGGGTCGCAGGAAAGTGAGTAGCGAATGGATTGCTTTGATGGGCATCAGCTGGAGGAAAAGAACTTGTCCTCCGCCCATAGAGCAAGTTTCCCAGAGTCCCTTATGCGAGGTGACATGGAAATTATGCTTGCATTTTTGTTTCCTGGTTGTCGCGAAACTCATCCTGACAGTTCCTTACTACCAGGCAGCAGATTTTCCCTGTTACCTCCTCGGTGTAGGAGAGATACTAATCAGTTAGTTCTCCATCTCTCTTTCTTCTGAGGGATTTCAGATGACAGATGTCAGGGCCAGCTCTCTTTCCCCTTGGATGTTTCTGTCACAGGCTGCCTTGAGCCCTCATTCTGACCTTTCCTTAGACGAAATAAAGTAGTGAGGAAGAAGCAAAGCCTGGATTTGCAACACGCTTAGAGCAAAAGTCGTGCCAGACTCTTTCTTACTCTCTTCCACCTCCATCTAGGGAACCTAGATTAGACCTTCGCGTAGAGGGCTGGACTGCTTTAGGCTTTACCGGTCCGGAGAGACATCACTTATTAATAAAGACTTATTAAATTTTTATCCAGTTTTACAATCCAATGGAAGTGCTTCCTGTGAATCTACATCGTGTTCATTGTCATTGAAAATGTTAATTGAGTCAAAGTTAGATTTAATTTAGTTCTAAATGCGCCCTTGGGAAGACGCTTTGAGAAAAAGCGCAAGGCGGAAAGATCACATCAAGTGTTCTGGGAAAATCCTCGCAACAAAAAAAAATGTTTTTCTTTTCCTAGTCCAAGAACGAATGTTATACACATCCAGGGATGACTGCGAGTAAGAGTAGACTCGTAACTCTGGGATTGTGCAGGATTGGTATCCATAAGGATGGTGGGGTAGTTTATGCATGTAATCAACATGTCATTAATCAACAGAAGCTCTGAAGCCACAGTATTTATTTCACAATTGCCTCAAACCACAGGGCCTATTTTATTTCCTAATATGCCATTGCTGCCTTTAGAGCAGGGGTCTTCAAACTTGGCCCTTTGATGACTTGTGGACTTCAACTTCAACAGTCACTATGAGAGGGACCTTGGAGTCCTAATGGACGACCCCTTAACTATGAGCCAGCCATGTGCAGCAGCAGCCAGAAAAGCTAATACAATCTTTGGTGGTGTAAACAAGAGGCAAAGAATCAAAATCATGTGAAGTTTTAGTACTGCTTTATAAAGCCTTAGTAAGGCCACACCTGGAATGCTGCATCCAGTTTTGGTCACCATATTACAAAAAAGATGTTGAGACTTTGGAAAAAGTACAGAGAAGATAGCAACTAAGATGGTTAAAGTCCTGGAGACTAAAACCTATGAAGAAGGGTTGCAGGATTTGGTAATGGCCAGTCCAGAGAAAAGAAGGATCAGGGGTGACATGCTAGCAGCACTCCAGTATTTGAGGGGCTACCACAAAGAAGAGGGGGTCAACATATTCTCCGAAGCACCAGAAGGCAAGACAAGAAAAAATGGATGGAAACTAATCAAGGAGAGAAGCAACCTGGAAATAAGGAGAAACTTCCTGACAGTGAGAACAATTGACCAGTGGAACAGAAGTTGCCTTCAGAAGTTGTGGGTGATCCATCACTGGAGGTTTTTAGGAAGAGACTGGACAGTCACTTATCTGATATGGCCTAGGGTCTCCTGCTTGAGTAGGGGGCTGGATTAGAAGACCCCCCCAGGTCCCTTCCAGCTCTATTCTGATTCTAAAGAGATGGATTTATTATTTATCACCGCTTGCCGTCCTCAAGGGAACATTAGAACATGGAATCATAGGTCTGAAAGGACTCTTGGAGGTCTTCTGCTCAAGGCAAGAGACTTTATACTCTCCTAGTCAAATAACCATCCAATCTCTTTTCAAAAACCTCCAGCGATGGAGCCTCCACAACCTCTGGAGATAAGTCATTCTCCTATTATTCTTCTCGCTGTCAGAAAATTTCTCTTTACTTCTAGACTGGGTCTCTCTTTCATGAGCTTCCATCCATTACTTCTTCTCCTGCCCTCAGATGCTTTGGAAAATAGGTCAGATACCCCCCCCTTTTTTTTTCTGTGACAGCCCCTCAAATATTGGAAGACTACTATCGTGTCACTCCTGCTTCTTCTATCTGTCTACTTCTGACATCTATCTGCAACAGGAAGTTGTGTTCCATTTTTATTCTTATTTTGGGGGAGGCGTCTAAATGTTGAGTGTTTTAAGATTCTCGTTGAGTCAATGTCTTGATAGGATCGGTGCATGAAGGAAATGCATAGCTATCAGCATCTTAGCACCATGTGTGGATTCTCCCCCCCCCCCAAAAGCCTAGAAAAACACAACATTTATCAGAAAGTATGGATCTGAATGACTCTTGGGATGCTGTAAAATAAAAAGGAGGGGTTTTTTTTGTAGAAACACTTGTCTGTGCACTCTCTTTTGTTATTCTTTTTTTGGGGGGGGGACAATTACAGAAGATATATTCCAGATATGTTTTCTCTTCTGAAAGAAAGCTTTCATGTTACACATTGCTGAGAAACCCAGTTTTTTTTTTAAAGAAAATGGAGGACCAAAACCGATTTGAAGCAACTTTTAATCTCTAATTTTTAATGTAGAGCATGAAAAGGGAGCACAAGAGGGCAAAAGAAGAGAAATGGAACTGCCACATAAAATCACAGGAATCATCCAGGCCTTCTGCTCTTCGTTGTGCTATTTTCCTTGCCTGCTCTTGCGCAAAAGGCATCCGTGGCATTGGATGTCATTGTTTCTGCTGTGGATTTCACAGGGTTCTCGTTTTTCTAAACTCAGATTGTTTTTCCGTTGTCCCTACAGTATAACAAATTACAGGAAGTTCTTGACTTACAACAGTTTGTTTAGTACTGTTCAAAAGTTACAACGGAGCTGAAAAAAAAAGGACTTAGGACCATTGATCCCACTTAGGACAGTTGCGATATTCCTGTGTTGACATGATTTACGTTCAAATGCTTGACAACTGGTTCATATTTATGATGGTTGCACAGTATCCTGGTGTGTGTGTGTGTGTGTGTGTGTGTTTGTGTGTCACACAATCCCCTTTTGTGACTTTCCGATAAGCAAAGTCAACAAGGAAGCCAGATTCGCTTTAACAACCGGGTTACTCATTTAACAACCACAGGGATCTGCTTCACAGATGTGGCAAGAAAAGTTGCAAAATGGGGAAAAACTCGCTTAACAAATGCTTCACTTAGCAACAGAAATTTTGGGGGCTCAGTTGTGGCTGCAAAAGTCGAGGACTGCCCGTACATTCCCAGTTTACAGATTTCAATGCTGGCTAGTATCCAACCACTTGACTTTTCGCCTACTGTCAGAATTTCAGTAGCAAGGAATTATTATATTTAATTTCCTGATTAATTGTGCTTTTTGGTAAAGCTACATGCTATCGGTAACCTGATGGCTCCTGCTTTTTTTTAAAAAAAAAAAAGCCAGGAATATATTTGTGTTGTATTATAATAATAATGGAGGTTAGGATTTTGCATCCCAAATCAGAACTCTTGTAGCGTTTTTTCCTTTGTTTGTTTCTGATCCGTTTCAACATCTGGTGGAAGAACGAATGTGATTAAAGCGATGTTTCCAGGCCCTCTCGTGTGTTATACAAGCAGCTCTGGGAAAAGACATGGGGATTTCAGACAGGGGTTTTGGCAACATCCAGGGACTTTTGTGCAGTTCTGCTGAAGTTTTTATTCACTTTGGGCAGAAATGTCATAGACGGTTAAATTTATACTGTATATGCTGGTAACGGAGTTGGACTATAATGGGAACTTTTATGGAACGTATGCAGGGAAATCCTATTTTATTTCAAGTTTCATTAGACAGTGTAATATATTCAAGGGAAATAGCATTGTATATGAGCAGGAACTGTTCAGATTCAAAGATCCGGAAATCCAGACAGTCTTACCATTAGGGACTAGGAGGGGAATACAGCTTCTTGATTGATTAATTTGTTGATGCTGGTTAATCAGCTGAGGAGAGCAGAAAATGGAGGTCTTATCATTGAGTCTGTGCTGTTCCTAGGCCATCTTAAAATACAGTTCACTTGGCTTTTTTGCACTGAATGGGAAATGGGAAGAGCCAATGTTTTTCTTTCATCTCAAGAGACCATTTTACATCTCTAGCCAACAATCCCTGTTAGTATCCCAACTCCAACATCTGGTGATACTTCTTAGCTTTGAAAACTGTAAAAATAAATTAGGGAGCTTGACACAGAATAATTCCATCTATGGGTATTAAAACCATCAGGCGATAATCCCACTGAAGAATTGATGCTGGAAGACGAAAGTGTTACTGAAATGTTTGTCGAGATTCTTAGTCATTCAGGTCATAGTTATCCCAAAGGCGCTTTTTCTGGAGGCAGAACTGGACTTTCTTGTTTTTCTTTTGAAGATGTTTTGCTTCTCCTCCAAGAAGCTTCTTCAGCTCTGACTGGACGGTGGGGAATGGAAGGATTTATACTCCTTGTAAACAGCTGGTCATTTGCCTTCTTTTAGAGGCCACTTGGAGGTTTACCTGTGTCCTCAGGGTCACTACTGAGCAGAGCCTTCTTGGAACAACACAGTCCTTTCAGCTGTTCCAAGAAGACTCCATACCCACAACTAAGCACTCACAACTTCTGAAGGCAACTTCTGTTCTGCAGCCAGTCCTTTTCAACACACACTGCACATTTTCTCATTCTCTTAGCCATTCGGCTGTGTTTTAGATGATTATATTAGCCAGAAGTATAATTTCTGTTCTAAAGGGGATTCAGGAAAATAGTGTTTTTCCACCAAGGGCAGTGAATGAGTTCATGGGAGAAGTGATATTTGAGTCGAGAACTTTTTGATCTGCTATTAAACGCTTGGCTGTCTCTGACTCTTTGAAGGTTATATCCTCTTTCACCTCGGAAAAACTCGCATCCCATCTGCTCAGACCTGCTTTGGGAAGTTTCCCTCTTTCCAACTCCTGCGTAGGAACCCCTGCCAAGGTCCCCCCATCGGAGCAGCTCTTCAAATGAAATCCCTTTGACCTCTCCGCATCTGTTTGCATCACAATCATTTTGGGAGGGTGCCAAAAGCATATATATATATATAATTTGTTTTCTGAGGTTTTCGCGGGTATTTGTATATAGGTCTTTGGTTGTTCGGGTTTTCTCCCGCGTAAAATTGGAAGTGTCTTGGCGACGTTTCGATGAAGTCACATTCGTCATCTTCAGGCTGGTGTTTTTAGCTTCTTGCTTTGAGCAGCAATGTGTGGTTTTAGCTGTTTCTTCCTTTTAAAAGCAAGAAGCTAAAAACACCAGCCTGAAGATGACGAATGTGACTTCGTCGAAACGTCGCCAAGACACTTCCAATTTTACGCGGGAGAAAACCCGAACAACCAAAGATATATATATATATATATATATATATATATATATATATATATATATATATATATAATTATTATTATTAAAAACAAAACAGTGATTCCTGGGTAGACTCATATTAAACAATAAAATATACGAACACCAGGAAGTTATAAAACTATAAAAAGTTTTAATAAAACCAGAATAAAACCAAGCTTTCGCTGGCATCTGCCAGCATCATCAGGATAGTCTCAAGAAGCCGGGCACAAAGAACGCCACACTTATAAATAGCTTCTCCCATCGACTGGAGACTACCCTGATGATGCTGGCAGATGCCAGCGAAAGCTTGGTTTTATTCTGGTTTTATTAAAACTTTTTATAGTTTTATAACTTCCTGGTGTTCATATATTTTATTGTTTTATATATATATATATATATATATATATATATATATATATATATATATATATATATATATATATATATATATATATTAAATAGAACTGGCCGGCGTGCTGGCAAATGTAGGCTGGATGTACCATCTTTGGTGATGTGGTGTTTTAATTCTTCATCCCTTCGAGAGCTTCTTCCTTTTCTCTCTCTCTTCATTTCAATCTATGTGTGCACATTTAATAATAATGAAAGTAATCTGTGGCAGACTGCTGTCAAAACTATAAAGCATCTAGGGAAAGTATGCTAAAATTTTGCACCTGTAGAATTCACCACACCAACTATTACGAAGAGAAGAGCAACTAAGATGATCCAAGGCCTGGAGACTCAAATGTGCAGGACTCGGCTAATCTAAAGAAAAGAAGAAATAGGGGAGACATGATAGCAGTCGTCCGGTATTTGAGGGGCTGCCAGCAAGAAAAGGGGATCAAACTGTTCTCCAAAGAACCAGAAGGCAAGACAAGAAAGAATGGATGGAAACTGATCAAGGAGAGAAGCAACTTGGAATTAAGGAGAAACTTCCTAACAGTGAGGACAATTAACCAGTGGAACAGCTTGTCTCCAGAAATCATGGGTGTTCCATCACTGGAGGTTTTCAAGAAGAGACTGGACCACCAGTCATATTACCTATTAACTCATACCATTTGTCCTCTTCATCCCCTCAACCCACACAAATATACAAATTAATGTTTATTTTCAAGGAATTTGGATGTGATAGAAGATGCATCCGTATATTAAATTTTCATAGCAGCCAAAGGAAACACATACAGTTCTCATCTTCCAGCAAGCACAGTTTCCTCCCATCACCTCCCATTATAATTTAGCATCCTGCTTTTCCTGATTTCCTGCCAATTCTTCTGGGAGATATGGATTGCCACTGGCCAGCTTTTAAAGCCCTTGGCCGCATTTCATTGGGGTGTGTGTGTGTGTGTATGTGAAATGGTCCCCTTTGGTATCACGTTCATAAGTAACTTGCCACTTCCATGTGAGTGTTACCGGTGTAATATTTGTGTTAGCGATGGTATCAGCACAAATGTATGGCAGCCATTTGTTATTTTGAAGAAACCTCTTGCTTCTGATTTATTTTTCAGCGGGAAAAAAATGATATGGGCAGCACCCATCCATCCTTTAGAGTACTTTTTTCCTGTTAGAGATCAAATCGCTGTTGTATCATTGCCATTCGTTATCGTGGCTAGATTTTTCGGGCTTAAGAGTTTATTTTTCACTCATGGACTGCTGCCGGCTCGGCTATCCCATAATAATGTAATGTAGGGGAAAGCAAGGCCTGTTTTGGTTGGCCTGTTAGTGTTTTGTAAGGTCTCTCTTGTTCTTTCTCTTGCAAATGTAGTTTATTGATTTGTTTGTTTGTTTGTTTGTTTTTAAATTTATTGTTTTATCGTAGGAAATAAAAACCCCAAAGAGTAAAGCAAACAAACAAAAATGAAACAAAACAAAACCACACATTTTCAACCTCCAGAAGCTGTGATTGCTCCAACACTGGAAGTTGTCTGTAATGGTCTAGGGTTTCCTGCCTCAGCAGGGGGTTGGACTAGAAGACCTCTAAGGTCCCTTCCAACTCTGTTATTCTATTGTGTTCTAACCCTAAGAACAACACAAAAGAAGAAAAAAACAGTGTACAAAAAAGCGGTCAATTAAATTTAACAGTTAAGATGTAGGATACACCCTGCCTGGGTACTGAGAGAAAAATAAAAAGCAGTAAGGTCCTACATGTTAAATGTATATATATATATATATATATATATATATATATATATATATATATATATATATATATATATATATATATGAAGAAAAAGCAATTAACAGGTTAAACTAAACATTATGCTAATCTTCAAATCCCTCTGTTAACCATCTGTTATTGTACTTAGTGCTTAGAAAGTCCACGGAGGGTTTCCAGTCTCTTATAAAACTGTCCAGTCCATTATCTTTCGCCATCTCTGCTAGTTCAAAATTTCAATGTCAAAATCCATTCTCCAACAGTCGGCATCCATTTTACTTTCCAGTGTTTGGCAAGTACAATCCTTGCAGTTGTCACCCTGTGAAGGAATAACATCCCAAATTGTTCCTCAATTGGCTGGTCCATCATACCTCAAAGAAAAGCTTCAGGTTTCATTAACATCTGTATCTTAAATATTTTTTGCATTGTCATTGTTATGTTTATCCAGTATGTTTTCACATGTTTGCAAGACCGCCACATGTGATAAAGTGAGCCTGGAATTTGATTACATTTCCAGCACTTACTAGAAATCCCTTTATTCATTTTATCTAGCCTATCTGGGGTCAAGTACCGATGATCCATCATTTAATAAAAGTTTTCTTTCAAACTATAATTTAATCTAAATTTTAATCCTTTCGTCCATACATTCTCCCATTTATCTAGCGTGATATTATATCCAATTTCTTTGCCCATTTTACCATACACTCTTTAACATATTCGTCTTCTAGATTCCTCTTGAGTAGCATTTTATATACTTTAGAAATCAAGTGGTCATCTCCAGAACATAAATTAACATTCAATTTAGATTTAGTTCCTGTGAAAACAAAACTTTTTTTAATCAAGTTTAAATCTTTCAAAAACTCTGTAATAATTAAACCCACCACGAGCAAATCCTTCACTTACTAGTTATTCTCTTGTCTTTATCTTAAATCCCTCCTTTCAGATATCAATATGTCTTGATATGTCATCCATTTACATTTTAAAATTTATTTATTTATTTGTGAAATTTACTTGCTGCTCATCTTGTATCCAATGACTGTTGGATTAATTAGATGCAGCAAAGAGCTACTCTTCCACCTTATTGTGTAACTTTGTCTTTTGATCTTGCTGCCTTTCCTGGAGAAAGTGAGACAGAGAAAGGGAGGGAGGGAAGGAAGGAAGGAAAGAAAAGAAAGAAAGATCGGAAGGAGGGAGGGAAGGAAGGAAGGAGAAAGAAAGAAAGAAAGAAAGAAAGAAAGAAAGAAAGAAAGAAAGAAAGAAAGAAAGAGAAAGAAAGAAAAAGAAGAAAGAAAAGAATTAGGTACTCAAAGATCATTTTGCCATCCACCAAGATTATTTTGCAATAACAACAACAACAACAACAACAATAATAATAGTAATAATGATGATGATGATGATAATAGAGAAAGTCATAGAAAATGATAAAATTAAACTGCTCTGGGACTTCAGAATTCAAACAGACAAGCACCTGCAACATAACACCCCAGACTTAACAATTGTCGATAAGAAAGGCAAAAAAGTCTGGATAGTGGACGTGGCAGTGCCTGGAGATAGCAGAATAGAAGAGAAAGAACTGGAGAAGATAACAAAATACAAAGACCTACAAATAGAAATAGAAAGACTGTGGCAAAAGCAAGCAAGGGTAGTACCAATAGTCATAGGCTCCTTAGGTGCAATCCCAAAACAACTGGAGCACCACTTGAACACCATTGGCATTGACAAATTCGCTATTAGTCAATTGCAAAAGGCGGCCTTATAGGAACTGCTTCCATCCTGCGACGATATCTGTAATACCATCAAACATCCACATCTGCCTATCCCAGGTCCTGGGTAAGGACTCGATAGGTAGACAAAATGCCAAATCCAGTCTGAACATCTGGCTGACTGTGCGATGATCAATATAATAATAATAATAATAATAATAATAATAATAATAATAATAATAATAATAATAATAATAATAATAATAATAATAATAATGACAGCTGGGGAGCATCGCCTGAAGAAGGGGATGTTGGGTAAAGTCAACATAATGCAAAAAAAAAAAAAATTGCTGGAGCAGTTATAGATATCCACCAGCAGAGGGCGCCCGAACTTTAGGCATGAGCTGATGGCTTTGCAAAGGAACAGCTTCCCATAAACCACTTTCACCACTGTGAGACGGAGGTTGATCATTATTTATCTAAATGTGCACATCAGCGTTTGCAGACTTCGGCTTTGCTCTGCCTGCCTCCCTCTGTGGGTAAATTTAAGGCTGAGCCAACAACACATTTCAGGGAAGCTTTTTCTAGGTGTGAAGGATTACCTTCCTTGGCCTGTCTCTCTCCAGGGTTTTCAGGACGAGGGGGCAAAGTGCGTTTCTAGTGAGGGTTGAGAATGAGGGCAGGAAGGGTTGAGTGCCCACTCCAAATTAGCTTAATGATGTCCTTGTGTAATTAGAGAGCCTGGGGTGGGGGTGGAGGGGATAGAGCCCAACCCCAGCAATCACACGTAACTGTAATAAGAGTAAACAAGGGATCTGGGCAACAGCACTTAGGAACATTAAGGCTTCTTTTTAATTCTGAAAATATTTGTGGGTTGAATAATAATAATAATAATGAGGAGGAGGAGGAGGAGCAGAAGAAAGGAGGAGGAGGAGGAGGAGGAGGAGAAGAAGAAGAAGAAGAAGAAGAAGAAGAAGAAGAAGAAGAAGAAGAAGAAGAAGAAGAAGAAGAAGAAGAAGAAGAAGAAGAATGGAGTTGGAAGGGACCTTGGAGGTCATCTAGTCCAACCCCCTGCTTGGGCAGGAAACTCTATACCATTTCAGCCAAATGGTTGCTTAATCTCTTCTTACAAACTTCCAAGGTTAGATCATCCAGGCAGGCTGAACATCAGTTGCAATCTTGTAGAAAATATTGCATGATTACAAGCCTCCATCAGGCACCGGAACCCGTATCAAACTATTCTTCGATAAATCAGGTCTATTTTTTTTCATAACACCACATATGATCTAATATGTGTGGAAGAATAGCATACATCTGCCTCACAAACTTCAATTTCTTCTCTCTGTAGATACTGTTGATCTATGATGGAAAGCAAAGCATCTCTAACAATGGAAAAATTATCTCTAACCACAATTTCCAAGTTTAAAGGTAGTTGGATAGATAGATAGATAGATAGATAGATAGATAGATAGATAGATAGATAGATAGACAGACAGACAGACAGACAGACAGACAGACAGATATAGATATAGATATAGATATAGATATAGATATAGATATAGATATAGATATAGATTAGATATAGATATAGATATAGATAGATATAGATATATTGATAAACGGCTAGGTTAATTTGCAACTATAAATCCAAAACATTTTCCTTAAAAATGCACATCCTAAATCTTATATGATTCCAACCAAAACTCTCTTTGCTTGATAAGAAAATGAGTAGCTAACATTTAGTTAGCAGAAATTATTCTGAGAGAAAAATTGTTTATCCCTATAAACAATTTATGTTGACTGCTGTGGGTACGACACCACCAATTGCTTTAAGAGATGAATAAACAATTCCGTTCTGGAAATAAGCCATATTTCAGATACAGACTTCAGATACAAAAAAATTTTTTTTTTATTTATTTATTTTCTAATTGCTGTAGGCAATTGGTCACACACAGAGTGAAATTATTTTGCTGGGCTGAATTTTCTAGAATCTATTTGGATGGGAAATAAATTATCTTGAGTTCGGTTTTATTGTGATTGCATTAATACATCTTTATTCCATGTTATGTGCATTTTTCTGGATTCTACCATGCACATCTTTAATTAAAAATGCATGCAAAAAATTAATCCAGCTTAGTGAAAATTAATTAAATTAGGGCAATCTGCTTAACAAAAATGCATGCGTTCAAAGATGTAAGCCCAAAACCATGCGTGTGTTTTTTTTCATGCTGATTTTAAAAAAGATGACTTCACAAGTTAGCAAAATAAGCGTAAGTTCAGAAGAATGAGAACATGAGTAAAAAGGTACTAGTCTTAAAGATAATGTTGTAGGCCTACATAATTTATTTATATGAATCAATTTGTAGATTAATAAACCAAGGTCCCTTCCAGCTCTGTGATTCTATAAACTGGATAATTTAGTTTTTTTTGCTAACCCACTGTCACATGGTACCAACAACAAAATATATAGAGTTCACAATTTATAGAATACAATCTTTTTGTTCTTTCTTATTATAATGCTAAGAGTTTACAGCTGAGAAGCATATCAATAATTTTTATTTATGTATGAAAGAGAGAGAGAGAGAGAGAGAAAGAAAGAAAGAAAGAAAGAAAGAAAGAAAGAAAGAAAGAAAGAAAGAAAGAAAGGAAGGAAGGAAGAAAGGAAGGGAGGAAGAAGAAGATGATGAAGAAGAAGAAGAAAGAAGAGAAAGGAAGGAAAAAAGGAGAAAGAAAGAAAGAAAGAAAGAAAGAAAGGGAGGAAGAAGAAGATGAAGAAGGAAGAAGAAGAAGAAGATGAAGAAGAAGGAAGAAGAAGAAGAAGAAGAAGAAGAAGAAGGAAGAGAAAAGAAGGAAAAAAGAAGAAAGAAAGAAAGAAAGAAATGGCAGCTTAGAAAGATAAAACATATAAAACAATAAAAAGCAATAAACCCCCCACCCACCCACTGGTAACATCTTCACTGCTAGAAGGGGGTGGGATTTGCAGAGAGGAGGAGGAGGAGGGAGGAGGAGGACAACGACGAGGACGACTGTGGGATCCTTGGTTCTCTCTGACCTTGCTTGTTTTCTTGTAGATGTTTCATTACCCAAACTAGGTAAAATCATCAATGCTAGAAGGGGCTGGGATTTGCAGACAGGAGGAGGAGGAGGTGAGGAAGAGGAGGAGGAGGACAACGACTATGGGGTCCTTGGTGTTCTCTGAGCTTGCTTGTTTTGTTGCAGATGTTTCATGACCCAAACTAGGTAACATCGTCAGGACTAACACTGATGACGTTACCAAGTGTGGATCATGAAACGTCTGCAAAGAAAACCACCAAGCTCAGAGAGCATCAAGGACCTCACAGTCCTTCCTCCTCCTCCTCCTCCTCCTCCTCCTCCTCCTCCTCCGTGCCAACCCATTTCCCTTGTGGCTCTGATGATGTTACCTAGTTTGGGTAATGAAATGTCTCAGGAAGACCACCAAGCTCAGAGAGCACCAAGGACCCCTCATGTCAGCCCTGAGCTATAGATATTCTTCTTTAAGACTTCATTTATCTGAAGGATCAGCTGTCTGAAAGGTCAAGAGTCAAACGTGGCGATGGTTGGAGCTTCCTTGTTTTCAATGATGTTTCTTTGCATCCATTTCATCTGACTGGACCTAGGAGGTGGCAGGTCCACCCTCTTGAGTGATTCTCCCTCAGGATTCAAGGAACCCCCAACCCTGATGGCCTTCTTAGGAACATTAAAAACCTTGTTCCCCCCAGCCCCACTCTTGGCACTTGGCCTAAGACAGGGGTAGGCAACCTTGGCTCTTTTATGACTTGTGGACTTCAACTCCCAGAATTCCTCAGCCAGCTTTGCTGGGAGTTGAAGTCCACAAGTCATAAAAGAGCCAAGGTTGCCTACCCCTGGCCTAAGCTGTTAGACTAGTGGTTCTCAACCTTTTTAATGCCACGACCCCCAACCGGTCGTAAGTCGAGGACTACTCAACCGTCATAAGTCGAGGACTACTCAACTGGTGCAGCACCATTTGCAGAATGGGACTTTTGGCGGGCTCAGCAGGGCAGAGACAGCCTGGACAATTCCTATTGGCTTTTGAAAGCCAATAGAATTAGACTCTATTCAAGAGAGTCTATTCTATTGGCTTTCAAAAGCCAATAGAATAAAAGGGAGTAGCACAGCTAAGGAAAAGGGGGAAAAAATGGCGGACTGCGTTGTTTGGCGACCCCCGTGAAATGGTCGTTTGACCTCATATGGGGTCCCGATCCACAGGTTGAGAACCACTGTATTAGACGTTCTTGACTAGGGAAGGAATGACAAATTGCTGGCCAGCCTTTATGTTTGAATTTTTGCTAACAGTTTTCTTGATGATAGTTTTTTTTTAATGTTTGGGCAGCTACTCCAGAATTGCTTTGGTGGATGGTCAGACGCCTAAAATCCACCAGCTAACTAAATTCCTCTTTTTCTTTGCTCTACGTTTCTCCAGATGGGATTGTCATTTCATCTATTTTCAAGGAGAAGTAAGCGTATTAAATATTCCCCAAGAACTGAGAGATTCTATTCACAACTCGTAACCATCAACATTTAATTTAAGTAGCTGCAGATGGGAAAGTTTTGTTTCTAGAAGAATTTTATTCTACTCTTTTGAATTACATACCAGCGTGGGCTGTACGGATGGTCAAGCTGCTGGAGAGTCAATGCCCTCTCATACCTTTGAAAGCTTTCTTTGGACAGTTTGTCAATAGTATTTTAACGAGCTGAATAACAGACAGGGATTCATAAACTGGGAAAGTGGAGCAAAGTGGAGAGGTGTGAAAAAACTGTTGGGGAAAAAAAATGTCCAAGGATAAACATCCCCAAATATACATAGCTTCAATGCTCCCTTAAATATGTCTGAATTAAAACTGTATTGGATTCTAACTCTAGAAATTCGTATTTAATGTTTTATGTGGATGTCCATCAATCATGGGCAGAGAATGGTAACCTAGGACTGTGGTGTTCTTAAGTCTTCATTTTACATCACTGTTTACCTGTAGAGGTATAATATTTAGAATGACTCTGCAATTAATGAGTTTTTTTTTTTCCTGGCAGGACAATCTGTAAAAATGGGTACTCTGTTATTTCAGCATTCCTACCCCCCCCCCCCCGTGTTCAGAAGTATCCTGAAGATAGAGGCCAAAAATTGTGGTTCCATGGGACACAACACAATTATTCCTCTATTTGTTTAGAATAGGGTATAGACAAGGGGTAGGCAACCTTGGCTCTTTTATGACTTGTGGACTTCAACTCCCAGAATTCCTGAGCCAGCATGGGTCAGCTTGGAAATCTCTCCCTTTCCCCTCAGCATGGCTGGCTCAGGAATTCTGGGAGTTGAAGTCCACGCATCATAAAAGAGCCAAGGTTGCCTACCCCTGGTATAGACTGTGACAAAGGAGAAGAGGGTGCTGTTTGTAGTCGGACAGTGGATATTTCATGGACTGCCATTTTGTAAAATGAGTTTCTCGCTGCAGATGTTAAGTGAATCACTACAGTTGGTAAGTTAGCGACCTAGCTGTTAAGTGAATCTGGTGAAAAGGAAAGAAAGAAAGAAAGAAAGAAAGAAAGAAAGAAAGAAAGAAAGAAGAAAGAAAGAAAGAAAGAAAGAAAGAAAGAAAGAAAGAAAGAAAGAAAGAAAGAAAGAAAGAAAAGAATTAGGTGTGCAAAGATCATTTTGCCAGTCACCAAGATCATTTTGCAATAGTAGTAGTAATAATAATAAGAAGGAGAAGGAGAAAGAGAAGGAGAAGGAGAAGGAGAAGTTGGAAGGGACCTTGGAGGTTATCTAGTCCAACCCCCTGCTCAGGCAGGAAACCCTATACCATTTTGGACAAATGGCTGTCCAGTCTCTTCTTAAAAACTTCCAGTGTTGGAGCATTCACCACTTCTGGAGGCAGGCAGTTCCACTGGAGGAGGTCAAGTAACACTTGGGAATATCTTACACTAATTATATTCTTTATGCTAATTGTAGAAGATGGCCAGTTGTTCAAGCGACACCTTCTCTACCGATTCTACGTTGTAGGATCTGACAGCCTCTGTTTATTGTACGAGTCTTCTCCAAAATAATAAGGAACATGTTGTTGCTTAGATATCTAGCAGTTTATGTTCATTAGATCCCGTAATTTGCTTTAATTACATTTAGGTTGAAATGAAAGCAGGCAGGAAAAAACAACATCTGAAATTAATTTCTTTAGTATTAACTGAGAAAACAGGTCTTTAATTAGTTCGTCACTGAAATTAGTGCACAATTAGTTCATAGGATAATTTGTAAAAAGCAACAACAACCTGCTGGAAGCCGTTTCGGAGGATGAAAAAAGAACAACCTATCACCCACCCAGCAGTAATTTAAGTTTTCTGTTACCCTGCTTTTTGATAAGACTTTCAGTTGTGTTGGCTTCTGTATCTGATCAGAGCTTGCTTTCAGGCTCTTGAGTAATGGAGAGGACTCCAAGCAATAAATAAGCTGCTGAGATATTGTGGAGGGCCCACGAATTGTAATAGATTGAACCTGGAACAGGAGGCCAGTGCTGAAGTAGAAGTCCAGAAAGCCCAGCTTGGAGATACACCAGGAAATATTGAGCAAGGGGCTTCGCAGCACAACACAGGACAAACACATCAGGGCAAGATTCAGGCATCCATCTGCATTTGAAAGACAAAGACCACTCTTTTGAAGGTAGCAAATTCCACATTTTGAACAGAGAGGACCGCTGGTTTGAAAAAGGAATCAAGGAGGCCATCTAGGTCAAAATTGAACAGAGAGGGAGGGACACAACATCATCTATCTCCAGTCTACAACACAAGTCCTTTCAGCAGCTCCAAGAAGGCTCCACAGCCATTTGCATCACTCAGGTGAGCCTGAGGACACAGATAAACCTCCAAGTGGCCTCAACGACTCTCTAAAAAGAAGGCAAATGACCAGCTGTCTGCAAGCAGTATAAATCCTTCCATTCCCCCACCATCCAGTCAGAGCTGAAGAAGCTTCTTGGATGAGAAATGAAACATCTTCAGAGAAAAACAAGGAAGTCCTGAAAAAGCACCTTTGGGACAACCAGGACCTGGAGGACTTAGAATCTTACAGACAATGGGCTTCAGCTTCTTCTGAATGGGCACCATATAAACATGCCTTTGTTGCAGTGTAATTCTAAGTGAAGTGCAGTGTGGATGAATATTAGAGTAGATCCAGATTGGGAGGGCAGTGTGATTCAGAGGGTACAGCAACATCCATGTAGCATCAGTCAGCTGTGATAGCCTAGCTTTGAACGATTGCTTCCCAAATCATGTTGTGGCTTTGAATTCAGAAAAAGAAGTGATTCCTAATTCCAGTTACCCCCCTTTTGTGGTTGATACACCTCTGAACTTGCCACTTCTTTGATTTCCCACCCCAAAAATCCTTTTCAAGCTATGGTTATTACAGCTGTTCAAGGCATTTTTTGAAGGGGACATTTTGCAAATACACGGAAGGTGACTGAAGGATCCTTTTTCAGGATCATTAAAGTAACTATGTCCTCTGTAAAGCTTGAGGCAGCTGCTTAAAATGTCTTCCTGGTTATTTATGCCTGCATGGTGAAAGTCACACCAAATCTTTTGTAGAAAGGCATTTTGAGCCTTATCAATAGTGATAACTGTGAGAGGGATCTTGGAGTCCTAGTGGACAATCACTTAAATAGAAGCCAGCCGTATGCGGCAGCTGCCAAAAAAGCCAACACAGTTCTAGGCTGCATTATCAGAGGGATAGAATCAAGATCACATGAAGCGTTAATATCACTTTACAATGCCTTGGTAAGGCCACACTTGGAATACTGCATCCAGTTTTGGTCACCACGATGTAAAAAAGATGTTGAGACTCTAGAAAGAGTACAGAGAAGAGCAACAAAGATGATTAGGAGACTGGAGGCTAAAGCATATAAGGAACAGTTGCTGGAATTGGGTATGTCTAGTTTAATGAAGAGAAGGACAAGGGTTGACATGATAGCAGTCTTCCAATATCTCAGTGGCTGTCACAAAGAAGAGGGAGTCAAGCTATTATCCAAAGCACCTGAAGGCAAGACAAGAAGCAACGGATGGAAACTCATCAAGGAGAGAAGTAACCTGGAATTAAGGAGAAACTTCCTAACAATGAGGACAATTAACCAGTGGAACAGAAGTTGCCTTCAGAAGTTGTGGGTGCTCCATCACTGGGTGCTTTTAAGAAGAGACTGGACAACCACTTGTTTGGAATGGTACAGAGTTTCCTGCCTGAGCATGGGGATGGACTATAAGACCTTCCAACTCTGTTTTTCTATTTTATTCTAAATGACTTGTAATGACTTCTTTAGATGCAAGAAACCATATTTTGTCATTACAAGAAGCCATCGTTAATTCCAAATGAAAGCAAATGCTTGCAGGCTCCTCCAATGACATAGCCTGTCAATATATCTTCAAACAGCAAAGTATTCTTATGTATGGAGGCCCCCACCCTCAGCCAGTTGACTGAACAACCCCTACAATCTGAAATGTGTTGAAATTCAGTCTTTTATCCTAGGCTGATGAAAGGCAATTGCTGACGAATTGTGAGGAAGGTCACGGCTCAGCTCGTTGAAGCACTCCAATGGGCATGACCAGAGATGTTCAAAATCTGCCCTTTAGTCGCTCACTTTCAAATACAGAGGCATACACTGGTTTTGCCGTTGCAAGTCTGCTTCATGATTATGAATTTCATTGAATTTTATTGCCTGCATCAAGTGGTTCATTGGTTAAGGCGCTGGGCTCGTCGGCTGAAAAGCCAGCAGCCCAGATTCAAGACTTGAGCATCACGCGAAGGGGTGAGCTCCTGTCCTCACTTCAGCTCCTGCCCATCTAGCAGTTTAAAAGCATGCAAATGTGAGTAGATAAATAGGTACCACTTTGATAGGAAGGTAACAGCACCCCATGATGTCATGCTGGCCCCCTAACCACCGAAATGTCTTCAGACAGTGATGGCTCGATGGCCTTGAAACGGAGAGGAACAGCGCCCCCTATAGCCAGCAACGACTAACAGTAAGATCTGCCTCAGGCTTAGTACATTTTGGTCTCTTTTCCAAAGAATATGAGCCGAGGTGGCGCAGCAGTTAGAGTGCAGTACTGCAGGCCACTTTAGCTGACTATGTTCAGCAGGTCAGCGGTTCAAATCTCACCGGCTCAAGGTTGACTCAGCCTTCCATCCTTCCGGGTAGGTAAAATGAGGACCCAGATTGTTGGGGGCAATGTAAATATATATATATATATATATACATTGCTTACTGGTGTACACCGTTTAGAGAGTGCTTGCACTTAAAGCGGTATATAAGTCTCATAAATAAATAAATAAATAAATAAATAGAAAGGATTTCTGAATCACCCTCTGCAATTATAGGGAACATTGTGTGTGTGCCTGTGTGTTTTACAAATTTGACAATAATATTGTCACCATCTCTCTCTGTTAAAAAGGCTCCCCCATCTATCTCAGATTTTTTTTTCATCATTCCTCCATCAATAGACAACCCTCTTTCCATCAGACTGAATATTTTAGTGAGTGAATACTTTAACATCAGTACCTTGACGCGCTAATCAATGATTTTATGATGCGTTCTGCCAAGCCAAAGCAGAGGAAAATGAAGTATTAATGACCGGGACATAAATAATTAACTGAAATATTTATTTACGCAGTTCACAAGTACACATTCCTCCCTCTCTCTAGGCAAAATATATATATATATATATTGTAAATGATTTGATTTATCCCCTTTTGGTGTTTTCGATAAGCAAAGCGACAGAGGGCACATACACACGCACACATACACACAAATGTAGACATGTACTGTAGGTATGGGCAAGTATTCCCCTTGATAAGAAATGCGTTACCAACTCATCAGCTGAACTTTTAGCTGAAGAAAGAGACATCAGCCGTCTGGGCTCTTCCTGATCCACAGTGAATCTGCCATATTTTGTAGCTTCACTGTAAGGTTGTGCAGATTTGACAAGGGGCAGAGAAATTCGAGAGTGATCACGCAAGGGTCTAAGTACGTGCGGCAGCTGACAAGCGAGATCACCATCTCTACATCGCTCGGAGCCAGTTGGGGAAAGGTTGAAGCTGTACACTTTCAACATTACAGAGTATAATGTTTAATCTGTTGTTATTATTATGATTTTTTTTTTACAGAGGTTGAAGAAGAAGAAACACAGAAATAGGGGAGAAATACAGAAATAGCTGATACATTGTTCTGGGCACATTTGGTTCCCAAGTCACAGAGGCCTAAGAAGAAGAAAAAATCTACCCAGGCATTACCCTGAAAAAGATTTGCTTTTTTGGCACAGTGTCAGGGCACTGATCAGGTATCTAGACCGGGGGCCCCCAACCCCTGGGCCATGGACCAGTACCAGGCCACAGCATGACAACTACCAGGCTGCGGCACACCAGCTACCAATCTGCACAAACGAGCAAAGCCCCATCTGCAGGATGCAGGCAGCACACAAAACCACACACCCTCCGGCCTGCGGAACTGGTCCCTGGTGCCCCAAAGGTTGGGAACCTCTGGTCTAGGCAACTGGTTCTTCTGGAGACAATAACCACACCGTAAATAAAGGGATTTTAAGCTTAAGTACAGGTGATCCTCAATTTTAACAACCATAAATGAGCCCCAAAAGAGCTAAGCAACATAGTAAGTGAACTTTGCCCCCATTTTTCTTGCCTCAGCTGTTAGGCAAATTTGGTTAGGCGAATCGGTGAATCCATCAAATAGCATTAGTAGATGTGTTTTACAACTGCAACAATATTAGTAAGCTCAAGGTAAAGGTTTTCCTGTCAAGTTGTGCCCGGATCTGAGGGGTGGTGCTCACCTCTGTCTCTTGGCTGAGGGAGCCAGCGTTGTCTGAAGGCATTTTCTGACATTTCATGTGGCCAGCATGGCTATACACCAAAGGCACACAGAATGCTGTTACCTTCCCGTCGAAGTGGTACCTATTGATCTACTCACATGCTTTCAAAGTGATAAGTGGGCAGGAGCTGGAACAAGTGACGGGAGCTCACCCCATCCTGTGGTGCTCAGGTCTCAAATCCAGGATGTCAGTTTTCCAGCTGACAAGCTCAGCATCTTGTAGATCTAGTACATCTGAGGGATTTCCTTCACCTAGGAATTTTCTTTCAAGGAAAACTGCTGCCTTTGAAGTTGACAGTCCCTCTTGTCTCCAGCCCACCCACCCCCCAAAAAAACCTCCAAGCTAAGCAATCTGGCATCTTGTTAATAGCTGGCTGGTTGCTAATTAATTCCTAATCAATTTCACCAATGCTTTGATGTGGGGTGGAAGGCAGGATGGAATAGATCCATGATCATATCAACCCAGCTCAATCTCAGATGCAGCTTACCTTGAACTCTGAAAAGTTGGGAAATGGGAAGGCTTTGTCTGAAGCCACCACTGTGAAACTGAACCAGCTTAACATGTTGCGCAAATAGATTCTAACTTACGTTTAATTCCATTTAAGTTTGAAAACACAGCGCAGCGTCCATCTGTTCCTGTCGTTGTTGTCGTACCCAGCAAATGTTATTTTTTGATCTGCGATGCCCAGGCATAATAAAACATGCAAGCATACATATGGATTTCTGAATTCCATAGCCAAAGAAATCTGGCTTATATCCAGTGTTAAGAACCACTGAAATCCATGCTTTGCTTGCCAGCTTCTTAGATATATTTATGATCCTGGTGCTGCAAAGGTCGTAACTGTGAAAAAAAAATGTCATAATTCTTTTTTTTTTTTGTACTGATGTAACTTTGAACAGTCACTAAACGAACCATTGTAAGTCCAGGACTTCCTATATACATATGTATATACCTACCGTATTTTCTGGCATATAAAACAACTTTCTAAAGTGTGGAAATTGGCGCCGAAGTCGGGGGTCATCTTATACGCCAAGCTATATATATGAGCTGAGGTGGCGCAGCAGTTAGAATGCAGTATTGCAGGCCACTTTAGCTGACTGTGTTCAGCAGGTCAGCGGTTCAAATCTCACCGGCTCAAGGTTGACTCAGCCTTCCATCCTTCCGGGGTAGGTAAAATGAGGACCCAGATTGTTGGGGGCAATGTAAATATATATATACTTTGCTTACTGGTGTACACCGCTTAGAGAGTGCTTGCACTTAAAGCGGTATATAAGTCTCATAAATAAATAAATAAATAAGTCATCTTATATGCTGGAAAATACGGTACATACATTTGCTTTATAAAATTGAGGAAATCCGTTCTGCGGTTCAAAGCCAATCGTTCTAATGTTCGGTTTGAAGGTTTTAGCTACTTTTTTTCTCTATATAATTATTGCAAGATATTTAAGCTTCTGCTCTAGATTGGCCCATGGCTGAATTTATAAATTTAGACAGAGGGAAGGACACACTGATGGATGGAAAGGTGTAAATTACAGAAAATATCCATAGAGGTTTAACATACGAGTTTCCAACTACCACCAAAAATATCATAAAGCTATTAAAAATGCAATTTAGATACTAGCATTAAATTTCTCTTGATTTTCGATAGTCTGACTCTTTTGCAATGAAACCAGTTGTCTCCTCTCCTCTCCTCCCTCTCCTCCTCCTTTCTTTACATTTTATTCTTCTTTCTTCTGATAATTCCTGAAATGATTGATGGCACTGTTTTGTTGTTATTGTTCTTAACGTGCTGTTTTGTATTGAGTTTCATTTCCTGTTCCCTTTGAAATATTAATTTGTTTCCTTTGAACGCAGAAGCGTTTTGCTAGACTAGACGTTTCTAATTAGCAAAAATACCGACCCATTCATAATAATCTTACAGTAATAATGGCATTGAATTAAAGCTTGTTAAGAAAGGCTGGTGTCGTCGAGGTGAAGGTTAACAACTGTAGAATTTTGCCAAAGAATGCAAGAATAATAATAACCAACCACTTTAAAGCATCTGTAACTTTTGCTAATACTGTAAACCTCACACCCATTTTTACAAATCCTTTCTTTTGTCCATTGGCCACCCGGATTTCTTTCTGTGAGAACATCTCATTTTGAAATCAAACGGCGAGCCCTCGAGTCATAATGAAGGACCTTGCATAGCCTTAATTTATTAAAATTAAAGGCTTGAAGGTTTTTTTAAAAAAATTGTCCTGGGATGCTCCCATTGGGTATTCCAAAAAAGGAAAACCAGCTTCCTTAACCAAATCCATCTGGCAATTTCGAAGTTTTATTTCTAAATGACATACCTAAACTTTGCAGCAAAAGCCCTGATTTCTGATTTTAAACCTTGAGGTTTTTTGTTTTTTTTAAAGCATATATTTAAAAAGTCAAGGCTATCAGAAATATAACTTGTTTCTCTTCTTTCCCTTGAGTTTTTCAACCCATCTCTTTTTCAGCCAGGAGGGTTTTTATTCGAGCTAATGCAAAATAGCAATGATCTATGGCAGTGTTTCTCAACCTTGACAATTTTAAGGCATGTGGACTTCAACTCCCAGAATTCCACAGCCAGCATTGCTGGCTGTGGAATTCTGGGAGTTGAAGTCCACATGCCTTAAAATTGTCAAGGTTGAGAAACACTGATCTAAGGTAGCATGAATGGAACCATGTGTGTGTGTGTTGTGTGTGTGTGTGTGTGTGTTGTGATGGTGGTGGCTATTTCTCCTGTATCCCATATCTGAGCTGGTCATAATCTCACGAGCTACTTGTGTTTCTAGTTGAAGACGAGCAACTGACGACTCTCTCGCCCAAGAAGAAACAACGGAACGGAGGGATGAGAAACTCGCCCAACTGTTCGCCCAAATTGATGAGGTGAGGTCCAAAGTCGCTCGTATCTTTATCTCTTCTCTTCAAGACAATAATTTCGCCTCCTTCACCCCCCCCAAAAAAAACCCCTCATAAGAAAAAAAAAATAACCAGAATCGTGGCAGGGTGTTAGGAAAAGTAAAAGATTGTTAGATGGTTTCTGAAAACGCCGGAGTATTTATTCTGTCAGCTTGTCAGCAGTTAATGATAGAGCTTGGGGGGAAAGAGAAAAAAAATCTGTCATGAAAAACAGTTTGAAAACCTGTTTGAAAAATACATAGGCTTTAAAGTCTTAGCTGTCACTCAGCTTGTCCGTGTGTAGTTCTAAAACAGCAATGGCACTAATGATAGCGCTAACCAATCCGAGAAACCCATGGGGTGAGTTTGCCTTGGGCAATTCTCTTTTTTTCTAGAAATCCCTCCGAGTGCTGTTTTCTGTACTTAAAACCGTGTGTGAGACGTATCACCACAATCAGAAATGAACCTGAATATTACCTTCCCTTTTGATCCTGTCGACTGAAATCAAATTTCCTCTAATTGATTTGGAAAAATAATAATAAAAAAAACCAACAAAAAGAGGATGGGGAGGGAGGGGCGGACGGGATAATGAATCCGGGCGCTTTCTGAAGCAAAGTTCAAAAGTAACGTCGTTGTCCTGGGGCTAAAAAAAATTAGCATTCATTAGGAAAGGTGTTGTTGGTGGTGTTGTTCAGGCGTTGTTACAGTGTTCAGAACACTTGGTGCCCACAAGTGTTTCTGCTAGGATAGAAGTCTTAAGAGCTGAAGCTCCCCATAAGAATTTCTAAGATGAGCTTGTAAACAGATTATACAGAACCAGGAGTAAACTCTTGAAAATGTTTACTTTTTTTGTTCCTCTTTTCAAACTTCTTAAGTATTGATCCTGAATTTTCTTCGGGACAAAAATGTCTGTTTATAAAATCGGGGTGTCTGAAATTTTCTCAATTTCCCTTATACTTGGGATTTTAAAATCTGAAATCCTGGCGGATGGGGGACCTCTCCCAATTCTGGCACTTTTTACCAGTAGGAGGCATAAAACGAGATCCAGGTTTCTTACTCTCCCATGCCTTACAATTTTGTAGTTTCAAAAAAAGGCAAACCACACACAAGAAAAAGGGAGATTAAAACCAGGCAATACGTGGAGATTCAGACACAACGCTGTTTCCTACTCGGCTCAAGGAGCTGATTTCCCTTGAAATCTACAATGTCTTTCCTCAAATACACATATTTTCATTTCAAATTTTGACCAGAAGGGCAGAAAAATAGAGACTGCAACAGGGCTTTGCATCTTTCTGTTCTCTTTCTGTTGAACAACACACACAATATACACATGTATACACACATATCTATCCCCCAGTACCCATGTTGCTAATCCTTGCTGATGCAGGAACCAATTTACCTCTATGTTGATGTTAGAGAGGGAATAAGGTGAGCCCGGAATGCATTTTATTTCATCCATTATGTGATGCTGGTGGACATCCTTGCGTCCTTTACTTTCCACATAGCTCCTCACTATTCATTTCTGTTCATGTGAAATTTGACAGAGGAAGAGAGAGAAATTTTCCCCCAGTCCTTCTGTTATTGGATAAATCTAGGGATAGAAACCTGAAATAAAAGAAGAAGAAGAAGAAAGAGCGAGAGGGCAGAGGACCTGGTATCGTTTGGAGCGAAGTGTTTGTGTCCCTATTTGCTATGTAAAGTATGCCTCATTTCTTTGATCTGGAGTCATAATAATTCTGGGAAGTTCTACTGTTTTCATGTGCTTCAAAGCTGTGTCAAATTTTTTGCTGCTTTAGGGTACTTCTTTATTCTACTGGCTCATGGGTACTAAGATGACAGGTCCTCAATGCAAGGTAAAGGCTTTTTCAAGTCATTGCCTTCAGCAAAACATCAAATTACCAAATACGGGCTAACACAGTTCTACACAGATGCCTTTTCCCGTAGATATATTATACCATATATATTAAATACTTTAGTGTTACACGGTACATTTTACGTGCAATGGAAAGTGATGGTTGGAGGGAGCCTTGGGGGGAAACTTCCCACTCACCCCACCCCCTTCCACAAGCCGTGTGTATATCGTCTCAAGTATGGTTTTTACAGGACTTTCTGCCTGGAGGCCTTTGTAAATAAGTAATGATCAACAGATTGGCTGTGGGTTTTTGAAAAGCAGGCCTGTGTCAGTTTGCATGATGGGGAAAGGATTTTCAAAGTGGAGAGTTGCTTTCATTGCCTGCTGAAGAGGGACTCTGGGAGATTATTCATCTCAGTCGTGAGCTGTCTGCTCAGAACTGGTGAACCTCGGTTGGACAATGAGCGAGGAGCTTAGCAAACCTAGATCTGTTTTGTTCCTTCCTTTGTTCATCTGCTGGACTAAGGTTTCTGCTCCAATTCCGAGCTTTTCTCTCCTCCCTTTGGTCTGTAGGTGACCATGATCACAAGATTCAACCACAGAATCATAGAGGGAGGGACCTCGGAGGTCACAATATAGGATAACAGAGTTGGAAAGGACCTTGAGGTCTTCTAGTCTAGCCCCCTGCTCAATCAGGAGACCCTATGACCATTTCAATCTCTTCTTGAAAACCTCCAGTGTTGGAGCATTCACAAATTCTGGAGGCAGGTTGTTCCACCGGTTGATTGTTCTCACTGTCAGGAAGTTTCTCCTTAGTTCTAGGTTGCGTCTCTCCTTGATTAGTTTCCATCTGTTGCTTCTTGTCCTGCCTTCAGGGCCTTTGGAGAATAGCTTGACTCCTTCTTCTTTGGGGCAACCCCTGAGATATTGGAAGACTGCTATCATGTCCCCCCTTGTCCTTCTTTTCATTAAAAGAAAATCAACCTCTTGCTCAAGGCAGGAGACTCATACCACCCCAATCAAAGAATTCCAGATCACATCTTCCACAACAGGCTCTCAAAAGCAAGCGTGGGTCACCATAAAAATGTTTATCTAAAAACGATGAAAGGAGAGGGCATTTGACCATTTAAGAGAGTTGGCTTACTGAGACCATAAGCAAAATCTTCCCAACAATTGTGGCAATTCCTTTATCAAGTTACCTTTGAAATTTCTCACAGGTTTTGAGCTGGATCCAAAGCTGCCAATTTTGTCTAGATATGATTTTTGCACAGGGCAACTTCAGTGTTGCTGGCTTTTTCAAAATGTTTGGATTTTTCAAACTGCACAAGCCCCATAACAAGGTTTATAGCTACAAGCCTTAAATTATGTTTAGCATCATCATGGTATATAGACAGGGAGACTATTATAATATCCTTGGACCCTAATGGAGAATTTTTTAAAAAGGATGGATTAAAGTATATTGCAATAAACCACGGGTCTTGTGGTTCCTTTTAGATGTAATAAACAAATGACACATATGGATAATTGTTGGTAATAATAATGTGTGTGTGTGTGTGTGTGTGTGTGTGTGTGTGTGTGTGTGTGTAAAATAACTCAACCTAGAAGGCATTTGTCATCAGTGAAATCCATTAGCAATGAATAGGGTATTTATTACAGCATGTTTTGTCTTACAATATTACCTATTCATTTCAATAAAGTTTGCCCAGAGTTTCACCCCTTGGTGGTGGGGGGAACCCAACTGTGGGAATGTGGCTTCTTCTCCTTTTGGTGTCTTCAATTATTATAATTGAATTGGCCCAGATCTGACTAATGAGAACCAGAGAAAGTTCAGCCTAAGGAAAACATTCTCTATCAAGATTTTTTCCAAGGTCTCAACGTCTTTTTTTGTGATACGGTGACCAAAATTGGCTGCATTTTTCCAGGTGTGGCCTCACTAGGGTTTTATAAAGCAGTACTAATACCTTGCGTGATCTTCATTCTATCCCTCTGTTTATACAGCCCAGGACTGAGTTAGCTTTTTTGGCAGCTGCAGCACACGGCTGGCTCGTACTCAAGTGATCGTCCACTAGGACTCCAAGGTCCCTCTCACAGTGACTGTTTTTAAGCCAGGTCTCACCCAATCTGTACTTGTACCTTTCATTTTTTCTGCCTAAATATAATACTTTTGTAAAAACTTTCCTGCCTAAATGTAAAAGAGGAGGGGGTCAACTTATTTTCCAAAGCACCAGAAGGCAGGACAAGAAACAATGGATGGAAACTGAACTAATCAAGGAGAGAAGCAACCTGGAATTAAGGAGAAATTCCGGCAAGAACAATTAATCAATGGAATGGCTTACTTTGGAAGTTGTGGGTGCTCCATCACTGGAGGTTTCTAAGAAGAGACTGGACAGCCACTTGTCGGAAATGGTATAGGGTTTCTTGCCCGAGCAAAGGGTTGGACTAGAAGACCTCTAAGGTCCCTTCCAATTCTGTCTTTCTCTTATTCTTCTGCTTTTGAATAACTATGTGGAAAAGTTTTGATAATCCTCACAGGCACATATTGAGACAAGCCAATTCTAAGGCTGGTTTATAACGAATCAACTTATGCTGAGTCAAGTGTAAAATCTAAACATAGCAATACGTTCTAATTCATTGAAAACAAAAGTGGAAAGAAGCATTTAATATTGGCAAGCTTGGACCAGGGGTCCCCAGCCCCTGGCCTGCAGCCTGTTTAAAACTTGGCCGTAGGAGAGATGGGCAAGTGTGTGCACATGAAGCTCGATTCATGCAAACATGCCACTTGCGCTCACACACAAAGCTCCACACACGCGAACAGACGGCCGGAAGGAGTGTGTTGCAGACTGGGGATAGATGATGTCATATCTTCTCCCTCTATTGAGAAAAGGCTGTTCAATTTTGACATAGATGGGCTCTTTTTTAAAGGGAGGGGGTCAAAGAAGCCATCTTGAACTGCCCTATGTCAACAGAGGGGGAAGGATAAAAAATCATCTATCTCCAGTCTACAACACAAATCCTTTCAGCAGCTCCCAGAAGGCTCCACAGCCATTTGCACCGCTCAGGTGACCCTGAGGACACAGATGAACCTCCAAGTGGCCTCAACGACTCTCTAAGAGAATGCAAATGACCAGTTGTCTGCAAGGAGTATAAATCCTTCCATTCCTAACCATCCGGTCAGAGCTGAAGAAGCTTCTTGGATGAGAAACGAAACATCTTCAAAGAAAAACAAGGAACTCCAGTTGACTCTTGAAAAAGCATCTTTGGGACATGATGCAGTAGGTGAAAATACCTTAGAAAAATCAAGTTCACAGCTTCTTAGTGTAAAAGTGGGGTGAAAAACAGACCATTTCCTGAAATGTTCACATTCCTAGGAAAACAGGGTGGACATGCCGTATACATTTTGGAAAAACAATAACTTACAAGGCAGGAGTGGGATGAAGCACGCTGAATTTGTTTGAAACATGGATACAAAAAAAAAAAAAAGATGTGTGCTAAAGGAGTTAAATGTCAAATTAGGACCAGCTTAATATTTATGGAAGGCTCCGTTCTCTGTTGTAAGCTGCTAAGTATGACTAGCTAAGCTGAAGGTCTGTCCATGGCCTTGTCCTTTTAATTTGACAAATTGCTTCTACAAACCTGCTGGAAACATGGAAATTTCATTGCTGATTACTCTTGTGAATGTAGTGATCAGCCAGAAAATATTATTAAAATGCACCCTTTCCAGAGAGAGAGAGAGAGAGAATCCCTCCAACTTACTGCCCTTGGTGCTGAGCGGAGAGGACCGCAAGAACAGCTAATGCTAGATGACAAAGGTGGGTGTATTAGTCACAAAACATTTGCTGCATTCCATCACAGCAGCCTGACAATCTTTGCAGCCAGCCCCGGCAAAGAGGACATTGCCTGTGACAAACTGTCAGTCTGGGCTTGGTGGAGCTTTCGAGCGCCAATCACAGGAGTCAGAGAAGATTGAAGTGACAGAGGCCCACTGAGTAAATGGGGAAACATGCCTGGGATTATGAAATATTCAGCCGGGGTGTAAAAACTCTAAATGCTTTTTCAATTATTAGCACCACCTGCTTTGGCTGCCTGCGTGTAACACTAACCGCATGCTAATTGCCACAATTTGTTAGGGCAGTTGGAAGCGGCAGTAGGAAAGGCAAGCCGAAGTTACCCACCGGATCCAAAAGGAAACCAGTAAACCTTAAAATCAAAACCATTGCGAGGAGCCGTCAACAGAAGAAGTGTCGTAGTATCCATCACCTCAGCACACACATTTCTCTCAAAGAAGATGTTATCGGCTTGATAGGATGATAAGTGGTGTGGATCACAAAGAAACTTGTAACCCTCTTGACAGAATAAAGGGGAGGTTGTGTACATCCAACGCGCGACTCCAGGCAGTCCCAGTAAGCGTAATTTGAGAAAGGGTCACGTGATCCCCCTTTGCGACATCCTGACAAGCAAAGTCAATGGGGAAACCTGATTCGCTTCACGATGTTAATGTTAATAACTGCAATGATTCACTTAACAACTGTGGTAAGAAAGGTTGTAAAAACGGGACAAAATTCACTTAAGAACTGTCTCAACAACAGAAACTTTGGGCTCAGTTGCAGTCGTTAAGTCAAGGACTACTGTATTTGCATGTGTGTGTCTATATTTATATATATATATCTATATCTATCTATATCTATATCTATCTCTATAATCTATCTCTATATCTATCTATCTCTATTTATTTATCTATCTTTATCTCTCTCTATTTCTATCTGTCTCTATATCTGTCTCTATCTATCTATCTCTATTTATCTCTCTCTCTCTCTATCTATTTCTATCTATCCATCTATCCATCTATCTATCTATCTATCTATCTATCTATCTATCTATCTATCTATCTATCTATTTCTATTTATCTCTTTCTCTATGTCTGTCTATCTGTCTGTCTATCTATCTATCTATCTATCTATCTATCTATCTATTTATCTATCTATATCTATCTATATCTATCTATCTCTATATCTCTATCTATCTATTTATCTCTCTCTCTTCGGTATATCTATCTATCTATCTATCTATCTATCTATCTATCTATCTATCTATCTATCTACAGCTTGATCTTTTTTAAGGGTGTTCTGCAAAGAATGGAATATGAATATATCTATTTACACACATATACACATACATACACATACACTGTGTGTGTGCTTGTATGTGTGTGTGTATGTATATGTGTACATGTGTATAAATAAATATATTCGTATTCCATTCTTTTGTAGAAGACAGACTTCAAAAAGATCAAGCTGTGATCTGCTTAACAGCTGGGGCGAGAGAAGTCATAAAAAGGGGCAAAACTCACTTAACAAATGTCCCACTTAGCCACGGAAATTTTGGGCTCAAATTGTAGTTGTAAGCCAAGGATTATGTGTAAATAACCAGAATGAGCTAAGAAAACGGATTTACTTTTGGGGGGAGGGGGACTTTTCATCTTGATTTTTTTCTTTTTCTCTCTCTCTTTTCCCATTCTGATTTCTCAACTTAAAAAATCGCCAGTTGAATTCATTGAGGAAATTTTAAAAGGGCTGCGAAGCGACTGTTGCTCTTTAAAATATAATACGAGCTCTCCCACGGCAGGTTTGCTGGAAAAAGGAATGGGTGGGTTTTGCTTGAGGCAATCTTGCTATGAGTTATTGCACGGCATTTAGTGTGGCTCTTGAGTTGTGTTGATCGTAAGCGGCGTGATCTGCTCTGGAAAACTCAGGATGTTTTTACTTCCTTCTGTGTCTGAACTTCGGTGGGCATAATGTTGGGTAGAGGTACAGAATAGCAGTGAATATATTTGGAGTTATAGATGGAGACTCTTGGTTGATTCTCTAAAACACATTGCTTTTGGGTTTATCTCTTTGTGCAAACCTGAGCATGTTGCGATGCACTGAAAGCCAGCATTGTCTTTCCGTTCGAGGTTTTTTTTAAAAAAATGAAGCAATGTTCTGAACCAATAAACCAACCTTATATCCTTTTGGGTTAAGCATGTTCAGAAAAGCAGCAGAAGCATCTCTGCACCAAATCAATCTCTATCCTGGATCTAGGGGCAGTTAGGATGAACTCCATTCAAGATGAGGCAATTGAAGGGGAACTCATCAAATCTGCAGAAGACACTAAACTGGAAGGAGTAGCCAACACCCCAGAAGACAAGCTCAAGATCCAGAAAGGTCTTGACAAACTGGAACCATCATGTGCCCTATCCAACAAAATGAATTTTAGTGTGGAGAAAAGCAAAGTTTTACACTTAGGCAGAAAAATCAAAGATATAAGTACAGCTGAGGCCTGGCTCAAAAACAGCAACTCTTAACTCTTAACTCCCATCATGCTTCAGTTATCCATGCTGCCCAGGACTGATGGGAGATGGACTACAGAACATTGAAAAAATAATACAGTTGATTTCTCTTCTAGAATGTGTATTCAGTTTACCCTGGGCCTTGACTAGATCTGTTGCATTTAACTGTCAATCAATCAAAGAATCAATCAGAATAGAGCTGGAAGGGACCTTGGAGGTCTTCTAGTCCAGCCCCCTGCTCAAACAGAAGACCCTATACCATTTCAGACAAATGGTTGTCCAATCTCTTTTTAAAAGCCTCCAGTGATGAAACACCCACAACTTCTGAAGGCAACTTCTGTTCCTCTGGTTAATTGTCCTCTCTCTGTTAGGAAGTTTCTCCTTAATTCCAGGTTGCTTCTCTCCTTGATTAGTTTCTATCCATTGTTTCTTGTTGTGCCTTCTGGTGTTTTGGAAAATAAGTTAACCCCCTCTTCTTGTGGCAGCCCCTCAAATATTGGAATGCTGCTGTCATGTCACCCCTAGTCCTTCTTTTCTCCAGACTGGCCAAACTCCAAATCCTGTAACCGTTCTTCATATGTTTTGGTCTCCAGGCCTTTAATCATCTTAGTTGCTCAAAACATCCCTGAAAAATCATGCATTCTGGATATGGCTCTCGGTAATCAATTTGCTATAAATGATGTAATTGGAAGCTTCAAGTTGAGAATCCAAAATCTGATTGGAGAAACTTTAAAATATTTAATGCACAGTCTATTAAAGTTTCAAAAGAGTCATAAAACAGACAGTTGACTTCCTCCCTCTCTGCTGATTGATCGGGATGGGATGTTGTTTTTTTTAATTCTTTCTGTCCATTGAAGATATTAATATAAGCTCTTGTAGTATTTAATTGGGGGGGGGAAGGGATATGTATTTTAAGATGAAAGAAAACCAACCATAGGTACAATTGTTCCTGTTCATCAAAACAAGCAAGTGACACTGAAAACTGATCTCATATTTTCCTTGTTTCTTGAATGTGGGTATGGCAAAGTCTAGTTCCATGCTTTACTCTTTCTGATGATTTTGGCTGATATCAATCCCACCCTGTTTGTTTTCTTGCTCAGACACGATCCTTTATTAATCCCTGGCAATGAACAAGTTGACAACATGGACTGCAACGTAAAAAAATATGACTCCACGGGAATGTTTCATTGGTGTCCAGCAAAGGAGATTGACAAGGTTATTTTGGTGAGTATCAGAAAAAAAGGAAGCACAGAGGTTTCATGCTGTATAATCAGATTGAGTTATATTAAATGTCCTCCAGACTCTTTTGCATTCCTGGCTTTGCACAGGACTAGTTCAGCGTGCTAAGAATCCACGCCAGTGAGAAATCTGTGGATTATTACATTTTCTGTGACTTTCTGGCCATTTTCATGATTGTCCATGGTTTTAATGAGTGTGAGACTCATTAAGGTGTATTCTTCTGTGTTTAGTGTCTACAACAGAACTGTGTGGATGGTAGAGATTCAGTGGCAATTTGACCGACTCATTGAGCTAACTCTCCAAATCAAATTTGACAGGTGATTTGAACTGGCTAATCTGATGCCACTGGGTTGAATTCAGACTTTTTTGCAAAAGCATAGCAACACATTTTCGACAATGGAATGAAACCAATAGGACAGTTGACAACACCACACAGATTTCACGTGTCTTTTCTATAAGCATGATTTTCATGATTATCTGTTCCCCTGGAAGGGTCTCCATGCCTTTTTTTTTTTTGTATTGTGGCGACCAGAACTGTACACAGTATTCCAAGTGTGCAATATCGCACAACTGTATCCAAACTAATTAATCCTGAAGGGCCAAACTGAGAGTTAGAAGCTATTCAATGGAGCCGTTTGGTTTCTTGATGAATGCATGCATCCCCGTCATTTGTCCGAGGAAAAATTCACAGGATCATTAATTTCTCCATAGATGTCATTTGGAATTAATGCACTCTAACTACCCTATCACTGTGAAGGAGCAGCTTTCAAATCATTAAAACCCCACTCAACATAAGCATTTAGAATGTGATCTATGAGGGAGCGGATACCCTTGACCAATATTGCTGTAGGGAGAAGTCTTGTGTTATCCTCAGAGATGTGTATGCATGTGCTTTGTGCTACTGTCCCAAAGGTGCTATTTCAAGAGGCAACTGGACTTTCTTGTTTTCCTTTGAAGACGTTTCGCTTCTTATCCCAGAAGCTTCTTCAGCTCTGACTAGATCAGTGGTTCTCAACCTTTTTAATGCCGCGACCCCCAACTGGTCGTAAGTCGAGGACTACTCAACCAGTTGTAAGTCGAGGACTACTCAACTGGTGCAGCACCGTTTGCAGAATGGGACTTTTGGTGGGCTCAGCAGGGTAGAGACAGCCTGGACAATTCCTATTGGTTTTTGAAAGCCAATAGAATTAGACTCTATTCCAGAGAGTCTATTCTATTGGCTTTCAAAAGCCGATAGAATAAAAGGGAATAGCACAGCTAAGGAAAAGGGGAAAAAAATGGCGGACTGCATTGTTTGGCGACCCACGTGAAATGGTCGTTCAACCCCAAATGGGGTCCCGACCCACAGGTTGAGAACCACTGGACTAGATGATGGAGAATGGAAAGATTTATATTCCTTGTGGACAGCTGATTGTTTGCCTTCTTTTAGAGAGTTGTTGAGGCCACCTGGAAGTTTACCTGTGTCCTCAAGGTCACCTGAGTGGTGTAAATGGGTGTGGAGCCTTTTTGGAGCTGCTGAAATGACTTGTGTAGAGGGAAGGCTGTTCACGTTTGACATAATGGCCTCTTTGACCCCTCTTTTGAACCAGAAAGCTTCGTGCTAATCTTTATCTACATGGCAATTGATTATTCAAGGATGTATAAAGGTACAGTACTGAAGTATTCAATCAGAGATGTCCACAGGGAAGGGATCATAAAGTCAACATAGTAGCCACAAGTACATGAACCAGGACATAAAAACGCAAGAAGCTTAGAAGTAGCAGCTGATTTTCCAAAATCTTTGACTTTCCAGCCAAAAATGTTCCTCAGAACAACAACAAAAAAATGTTTATAGTATCTCTCTGTGTATGTGTGTGTGTGTGTGTCCATGTATGCATTCATTCATTCATTCATTCATTCATTCATTCATTCTTTTATGGGTTCTTTGGAACCATCAGCTGGTTTCTTGTAGTTTCAGTAAAGCAGTCTGACTTTTTTTTCCAAGATTCAGAATAACAGAGTTAAAAGGGACCTTGGAGGTCATCTAGTCCAACCCCCTGCTCAGGCAGGAAACCCTATACCATTTCAGACAATTTTTTCTCCAATCTCTTCTTAAAAAACTTCCAGTGTCAGAACACCCACAACTTCTGGAGGCAGGCTGGTCAATTGTTCTCACTGTCAGGAAGTTTTTCCTTAGTTCCAGGTTGCTTCTCTCCTTGATTAGTTTCCACCCATTGCTTCTCGTCCTTTCCTCAGGGGCTTTGGAGAACAGGTTGACCTCCCTCTTCTTTCTACACAAGCCAAAATAAAAATCTCTCATTGTTTAATGAATCCTTTCACCAACATTCCTATGACTATTAACATGCGGCATCTATTTTCAAGGTTGTGTGGAAAGGTTAAAAAAAAAAAAAGTCTCCTATTTGTTTATCTTCTCTTTGCACTTGTCCTAGCGTTAAACATTTCTGCTAATTAAAAAAAAAACCCAACCCTTTATTTTTCCACCTTTTTCAAGGCAAATCTAGGTAAGGCCAGAGAACGTGGTGCTTCAAAAAAACCGGCATTTTTTTCTTGCGTTCTGTCCCCCTTTTTTTGTTCAAATTACATTTTAATGTGCTGCACAGTAGTGATGTATCTCTCTTTTTGCTTCCATTATCCAGTGATTGAGAGCTATTTTTATTTTGCATTTATCCAGAGATGCCATCCGGAGCAACGTTTCTCTGAAGTGTAAAGATTCTGCGTAGGGTTTTGGAGAATCTCTTTGGGTTGGGGACAGCCGTCAAACCGGCTCGACTAATCTTATCTAATTACCTCATTACTTCTTTCTTCGTTAGGTCTGGTGAAAGTTTGTGGCGCACAAACAACGCCACAAATCACAGCTAACATTGTGGCTGTGTGTGACACCGAATCCCGTCGGACTTTCCCTTTATTTAGTGGGGGTTGGATTTTGTTTCAGAGGTTGATTTGTCGAGATTTCCCTGCACCGTTGAGTAACACAACCAATAACAGTGACAGCTCTGGTTTAGTCTAACGATCATATGGCAAAACCTTGTTCCTCCCTCTCTCGGGGGACTTTGTATAATAACCATGACATTGTCTGGAATTGCAGTATTGGCATTTAAGCGATCAATAAACCAGCCAGTTCCACTGAGTAAATTGTTAAGAATGTGATTCAAAATGGTTCAAATTGATATGCATGCCACAGTGTTCATTAGCCCACCAGGGACACGTTTTCCATACGTTGTTAAATAACTGAGGGCGACAGATGTCAGCTAGAATATTTTAAGTATATTTTAAACAGATACGGCGCTTAATGACCTTAATGTTCCACTTCACGAAGTTTGCATGGATAAAAAAAAAAAGTGACATTAGAAAAACCCTTTCTGTCTGGTTATGATTGAAGATCTGTTTACTAGATTTGCACTATGTGGGTGCTTGTGTGTGAAAAATATATGTATGTATGTATATATGTATGTATGTATGAATGTATGTATGTATATCTATAATATAGATATGCATACATATACATATATATATGTACATATATATGCACACACACACATACACACACACACACACATATAGTATGAGAGGGAAAGAAGGAAGGAAGGAAGGAAGAAAGGAAGGAAGGAAGGGGTGACTGCTCCAACACTGGAAGTTTTTAAGAAGAGACTGGACAGCCATTTGTCTGAAATGCTATAGGGTTTCCTGCCAGAGCAGGGGGTTGGACTAGATGACCTCCAAGGTCACTTCCAACTTTATTATTATTATTATTAGAAGGAAGGAAAGAAGGAAGGAAGGAAGGAAGGAAGGAAGGAAGGAAGGAAGGAAGGAAGGAAGGAAGGAAGGAAGGAAGGAAGGAAGGAAGGTGGAGGGAGGGAGGGGGGAGGGAGGGAGGAAAGGAAGGAAGGGAGGGAGGAAGAGGGAGGGCAGGAGGGAGGGATGGAGGGAGGAAGGGAGGGAGGGGGAGGGAGGAAAGGAAGGAAGGAAGATGGAGGGAGGGAGGGAGGGAGGAAAGATGGAAGGTGGAGGAAGGGAGGGAGGGAGGGAGGGAGGGACTTCATAGCAAAATATGCAAACTGCACTTGGAATAGTCCCATTTTTAAGCATTTGTATAAGCAACCTGCCTCCTTAAGGCAACTTTGTAACACCAGGTCTGCAAATCGCAAATGATAGCTGTTGAACCCTATCAACTTCACCTCTCTTAAACAGATCAGTCGTGGCTCTCAGCTTTAATTGCATTCATTGAATCTCCTAGGAGGAACATGGTGGCTCAGGAAGTTAGCAAGCCCACGTTTGAGACCCAGAGCTGCTGTGGGGCAGGGTCGAGTTCTCGTCCTTCACTCCAGCTCCTGCTGGGGACATGAAAGGAACCCCCAAATGGGCATCCCCACCCCCAGGCAACGGTGATGTCACTGACTAATCCTTTCAACCCAGAAATGTCTTAGTGCTTCTGATACGAGTGCAAAAAAACCCCCAAAACCAAGCCCATTATTTGTTCCAATCAATAGTATTTCCAAAAGAAATTTGATTTTAGCAGATGGAAGGGGGCTCAGATTTGCAAGATTTTGTTAGTTCAGCCATGTAATAATAACACTGATGTTTTTAACTTCATAACCCTTTTTTTGTAACCAGTTTTATTAATTTTTCAATTTAACTTCATAACCCTTGAAGGGGTTTCAATACACATTGACCTGAAAATACCTCCACCAGCATGGCTGGGTCAGGAATTCTGGGTATTGAAGTCCACAAGTCATAAAAGAGCCAAGGTGGCCTACCCCTGGTCTAGACTAACTGTGTGGGATCTACTTTACAGCTACAAATATTCTTTGCTTTCCAAACTCTGTGCTTTTTTCTAAGCTTTGAGCATTTAATGCTCTATTAGATATTTCTGAGGCAAAATCGTCAAAATTTCCTGGTGTTCTTCTGCTCCTGTATGCACCACCAAGCTTGATTCAGATTATGACTCTTTGCTGGCATTTAAAACCCTAACTCCTTTCCCGGTTTTCTTTCGTGTGTTTTTTTTTTTTTCAGACCCGAAGTGAAGCTGCTATGACAGTCCTCAGTGGCCACGTGGTGGTTTGTATATTTGGCGATGTGACATCGGCGCTGATAGGACTAAGAAATTTTGTGATGCCCCTCCGAGCAAGCAATTTCCACTACCACGAGCTGAAACACATCGTGTTTGTGGGCTCCCTGGAATATTTAAGGAGAGAATGGGACACCATGCATAACTTCCCCAAGGTCTCAATTTTACCAGTAAGTCCAAGGAGATCTGGTCCTTCCTTCCTTCCTTCCTTCCTTCCTTCCTTCCTTCCTTCCTTCCTTCCTTCCTTCCTTCCTTCCTTCCTTCCTTCCTTCCCAAGACTGTCTTCCTTCCTTCCTTCCTTCCTTCCTTCCTCCCTCCCTCTCACTGCTTCCTTCCTGTCTCCCTTCCTTCCTAACTCACTGTCTATCTCCTTTCTTCTTTCTTTCCTTCCTTCCTCCCTTCCTCCTTCTCACTGCTTCCATTCTTCCTGTCTCACTTCCTTCCTAACACTGTTGGTTCCTCCCTCCCTCCCTCTCCTTCCTTCCTTCCTTCCTTCCTTCCTTCCTTCCTTCCTTCCTTCCTCCCACCCTCCCTCTCAATGCTTCCTTCCTGTCTCCCTTCCTTCCTAACTCACTGTCTATCTCCTTCCTTCCTTCTTTCCTTCCTTTCCTTCCTTACTTCCTCCCTTCCTCCCTCCCTCTCACTGCTTCCTTCCTTCCTTCCTATCTGACTGCTTTCTTCCAGTTCCACTTCCTTCCCAACTCACTACATCTCCTTCCTTCCTTCCTTCCTTCCTTCCTTCCTTCCTTCCTTCCTTCCTTCCTTCCTTCCTTCCTTCCTATCTCTGCTTTCTTCCAGTTCCACTTCCTTCCCAACTCATTATGTCTCCCTCCCTCCCTCTCATTGCTTCCTTCCTATCTCCCTCCCTCCCTCCCTCCCTCCCTCCCTTCCTTACCTTCCTTTGATCTGGGGTTTCATTGTTTTGTTCTTGACTAGTGATAAGCCTGAGGACTTGGCCTTTCCCTGTTTGTTGTAGCTATGAAAACCAAGTCCTGGGAGACCTTATTAGAGGAAATTTGCCGATGCACTCAGTTCCTTGTCAAAGGTGGATTTCAGCTGCTATCAAATAGGTTAGCAATGTTGCTCATTGAACACTTGCATAAAGCCAATTTTGATGTTTTTCTTGACAGCATGACACTTATTAGTTGCGGTATTATTTATGCCTATGAAGCTTTTGAAAACATTTTGCATTGTTTCTCTTATCTACCTGATCTCTCTGCATTTGTCCAGATCGGTGAAAAGCTGGTCTGTTGGCTTTCTTCTCTTTCTTAAGGGAATACAGAATAAAAAGGAGATGGATTTCTTTATCCCCGGATGAGAACAGAATCAAAGGGCCCCCCAATTCCTCACTGTTTATGCCTCGGTGCCAATGATAATGCAAATTTCATCATAGATTTCCGTTTACATAAGGCCAGGAAGAAAATCCCCGCTAGGTCCCCAGTAAATGTTTTCTTTGAATACTAGTTTGTTTTTTTCTTCCTGGTAAAATGGCAGCTTACAGAAGTAAGCAAAACAAAGATTAAAAGAAAACAAGTAGCATCAAAATTGAAATCCATCATTAAATGTTTGGCTGGTCTGTTTCATACTAGTCTCTGAAGCTGAAGGAATCGTCTTCTTTAGCCCACTTGTCATAAAACTGAGGAACACAAACAGGAGATGTCCATCACAGTGCATCCCTCACTCTCTCTTTGTCACCTCAAAATAGGCCTGGACTGTGTTCCTCATAATTCTTATCCATGCCAAATTTGGACATCAGACTAGTGCCTGGAGAAAGTCATCCTGTTTGTAATGTTTAAATTTGGGGTATTATAAACATTTTCCAACGCATATAAACACCAAGAAGGGTGTCATAATGTTTTGATAGATGGTCCAATTAATAAGTTCGCTGCCAGAAAACAGTGTACATTGACACCTATTAAGTTAGTGTCCTTTTTTCTCCTAAACAAAATCTAATTTGGTCTAAGCAAATGTCGTGGATGGAATAGTTTAGAAAAAGATAAAACTTGCTACAAGTACTGTTTTTGGGGATCTCTCTTTGGATGGATGGATGGACGGACGGACGGATGGACGGACGGACAGACAGACAAAGATAGAGACAGGCAGGCAGGCAGGCAGATGATAGATAGATAGATAGATAGATAGATAGATAGATAGATAGATAGAGTGCTTTTTTTGTAAAAAAAAAAAAAGGTGCTGGAACTCACACATGTAATGCAACCTGCCTTGCCTACCCTACAAGGTTCCATCCAAAAAAGGTGCCGGAACTCTGGGCGTTCTATGAGAAAAAAAAGCCCTGGATAGAGATAGCTACAGTAGACAGACAGACAGAGATAGAGACAGACAGACAAATACTGCAGGTAGTTAGTGTTAGTTTGGTTCTGTAAAGGATTCATTCTTTTCCATAGCACAGGCACAAGTCCAGCATTCCCTCCAGTGGCTCTCTGAATCTGCCCCTCGGTATGCTTAGCAAGGACAGTTGTTGCCCCAGGAGACTAACAGACCTCAACTTGGGCTGTACGTGGCAGGCATGAATCAGGATGTTTGTCCTCCTCCCCAGTCCTTGTTTGTTAGCCATAGCTTGACTGAGTTATTGAGTCTTAACACTAAAATGCTGCCATCAGCACCAATCACCCTTTTCGACCGGGAGCGCTCCGTCTATTCCCTGGCACGCCGTTAGACCCCACTTAATGTCAGAGCATTAAAAAAAAAAGGGGATACTTCTTAAATAATTTCCCAAAGCTCCTTCTGGGTGTTTAATTTGTTTTCTTTCGTTCCCTTCCTCTTTCCTCTCCCTCTCCCTCTCTCTCCCACCCTCCATTTTCTGTGCTGAAGGGTACACCATTAAGCCGAGCTGATTTAAGGGCTGTCAACATCAACGTTTGTGACATGTGCGTCATCCTGTCAGCCAATCAGAATAATATTGATGATACTTCGCTGCAGGACAAGGAATGCATCTTGGCGTCTCTGAACATCAAATCCATGCAGTTTGATGACAGCATAGGGGTCTTGCAGGCTAATTCCCAAGGTAAGGACTGCCCTGTAATGCTTCTCCACGGTGCCTAAAGGGGACAGGACATGGCAGTAAGAATATCTCTCACTCAGTAATTCAAAGGAACCTTCCATCAGCTGGCTTGATGGTTGAACCTGCTGATTGGGAGGATGGGGGGCTTTGCGCGTAGCAGGCAAGGGGAGACAAGCGAATCTGGGCGCAAAGAAAGCAGAGGTTGACGGGAGAGAGAATTTTATTGTGTTCCCCTCCTCGCTCTGTCCGTCGAATTCTCTCCCCGTGCATAATGACAAAGTTGTTCAGTTATGCCTTGCATTGCTGGAGGTTGCGTCGTTGCTTTGTGCTGGAATGGGGGGGAAAAAAAGGATGATTTGCGAGTGGCTTTGACCAGCATCTTTGCTTTGTTGACAAGATTTACATCAAGGAAATGTCACACAGTGCCAAAGCAACACCTTTCGGGGCAGAGAAAAGAAAATAAAAACAAATAAATAAACAAACAAACCAGGGGAGGATTTTGTGAAGATCTGTTTAACATCCGCACAAAAATCCTTACAGCGTTGTTCGGCACGCCTCCGATATCAAAAGCTCAGCGCCTATGAGCACGTCTCTCTGACCGTGTATTTTTTTGTTGTTCCTTTGTTTCGTTCCGTGTTTTCCCAAGAGCGCCAAACAGATAACAATATATTAAACCCTCCAATAAACAGATCACCTGGTATTTCCTCTGTGCCTATAAGCTGCCCTGAATCTTGCAACTTCGAAACAGACAAATCAATAAAATAAAAAAAAATGCTGAATAAATGCCCAAATACTGCATTTTAAGCAATCATCCTCTTCCTTCCATTCAATTATCCTTCATCATTCTGGTCAATTGCTTTCATTCAAAAAATCTACCATTAAAGATTTCGATGGTGGATGAAAACGGAAAAATAAATTGTGACAGCATTAAGCATCACCTTGTTATTTCACTTCCTTAATTTAAAACATGAAGGTGATATGTACAGCAAAAGCCAAGATTATATGCTGGGGAATAATTGTCTGGCTGTTCAGTTGTTCTCTACTAGCATCCAACTAAACTCCAGATAATTCCACAATCTTTCAATACCGACAGAACCATTGATGTCCACTCGAGTCTATTCAAGTTAGTCAACCTGATTGCATTTCAAGATGTTATAGGATACGGAATTTGTATACCTGTGGCGGATGGTCCCTAGAGAAGGGGGGAGGTGTTGTGATGGAGTATAGCAAAGCAGTAATTCCTCAGGAAAATGGGAGCATATTCCAGAAAGAATGAGGGAGAGAAAAGAACCTCCCAGGGTGAGAATATGGCAAAGATTTAATCTAGCAAGTTTCTGTCTATATGGTATAAACAAGCAAGTAAAGAATTTATCCTAAAGATGCTTTTTTTCCCATGAGGCAACTGGACTTCCTTGTTTTTCTTTTGGAGACGTTTCACTTCTCATCCAAGAAGCTTCTTCAAGCTCTGACTGGATGGTGGGGAATGGAAGGATTTATACTCCTTGCAGACAGCTGGTCATTTGCCTTCTTTTAGGGGGTCGTTGAGGCCACTTGGAGGTTCATCTGTGTCCTCAGGGTCACCTGAGTGGTGCAAATGGGTATGGAGCCTTCTTGGGACTGCTGAAAAGATTTGTGTTGTAGACTGGAGATAGAACCCTCCAGGTGGCATCAATGACTGTGGGGTCCTGGGTGTTCTCTGAGCTCACTTGTTTTCTTGCAGATGTTTCATTACTCAAACTAGGTAACATCATCAGTGGTAGACCAAATTTAAGGTCAACATTACATATTCAATAGTAATAGCCTTGTGGTAACACTTAAATATGTATTGCTCTTTAGAAAGCGTTGGCATCAACCACCAGCCCCCATAATTCGTCCTCATAATTTTAATTTACGGGGTTGGGTGCAATTCAAACCATTAGCCAGAGGAGGTAAACCATTCTAATGAGAGAATAGAGATTTGCCACTTGGACCCACTCTGGTGTTGAAGTCAGAATCAGAATCAGAGTAGAGCTGGAAGGGACCTTGGAGGTCTTCTAGTCCAGCCCCTTGCTCAAGCAGGAGAACCTATGTCATTCCAGACAAGTGACTGTCCAGTCTCTTCTTAAAAACCTCCAGCGATGGATCACCCACAACTTCTGGAGGCAACTTCTGTTCCTCTGGTTAATTGTCCTCAGTGTTAGGAAGTTTCTCCTAATTCCAGGTTGCTTCTCTCCTTGATTAGTTTCCATCCATTGTTCCTTGTCCTGCCCTCTGGTGCTTTGGAAAAGCACCAGCAACTATCGCAGTAGAATCAGGATACGTTGCAGTGGCTCCATCACTGGATGTCCGGCTTATCCCAACAAATCTTGGTTGTCTGAACACCGACAACGAGTTCCAGAATGGCTGCTTTGATTTCATACGAAATCAAGACACTAAAGTCACGTTGTACCTTTATGCTTTTATGCTTCTTGAAAAGGACAATGTCCGAACCGTTGATCAAACTCAGAAAGGTACAAAGAGAAAGTTATTATACAGTAATTCCGTTGCCAAATTTTTCCAGCTGGCCTGCTGAAAATCCTACTTTATTTTAGCTGACATGGTCTTTCAAACAAGGATGTAGCCAGCTTTTGTGTGGTAGCTGCCTTATGGCCATTAGGAAGCCAATGGCACAAACTTTTAACTATTGGTAACCAATAAATTATGGGTTTATATTCCTCAGAATTAATCTGTGGCTAATATCCCATTTTATGTATTTTTTCCCCATTTGTTTTCATTTTTAATGTTTACTTCACCTTCCCTTTTACTGAATTTATCTTTCTTATTATTAATTTGCAATGGATAAACTCTGCGGTTTGGCCTCAGCCGTGAAGAGTGGTTTATTATGCATACTATTATTTACTACGCATATAGTAAAATATGTATATTAGAATACATTGTTTGCTAATTTATGAGTAATTATAATACATAATGTTAATATATTGCCAAACAGATTAATAATAGGTTCTGTAATATTATTATATACTGTAATGATTCATTAATAATAAATTACAGACATTAGTCTTTAGTTGGTAAGACATGAATGAAATTAAAGCCCCACACAGGCCGGGTACTTTAATTTAATTTTTATTAAAAAAAAAATTCTAAGAGGAGATTGAGAGGCTGAGGCAAACGGGGGAAATCAGATTTATCTATTCTTCTTCTTCTTGTGCCGTATCTATTATCGGACGTTGGCGATCATGTTGGCGATCCTGTTTTTATCAGCAGCCGCACGAAAAAGTGCTGCTGAGTTTTGTCCAAACCAGTCCCTGAGATTTTGAAGCCACAATGTTCTTCTTCTGCCTGGACCTCGTTGGCCTTCAGTCTTTCCCTGGAGGATGAAATGGAGTATGCCGTATTTTTCTGAGTGGCGCATCACCTGTCCGAAATATTCTAACTTTTGTTTTTTAATTGTTTTGATGATTTCCCTCGGCTTTCCCAGATGGCTTATCACCTCCTCATTTCTGATCTTGTCAACCCAGCTTCTACGTAACAGCTGCCTGTAAATCCACATTTCAGAGGCTTCTGGTCTCTTCAAGTGGCCTTCTGTCAGAGACCAACTCTCTACTCCAGTGTTTCTCAACCTTGACAATTTTAAGGCATGTGGACTTCAATTCCCAGAATTCCACAGCCAGCATTGCTGGCTGTGGAATTCTGGGAGTTGAAGTCCACATGCCTTAAAATTGTCAAGGTTGAGAAACACTGCTCTACTCCATAGAACAGGGTAGAAAAAATATAGCATCTGACAAGCCTGATTTTCAGTCTTAGGCTTATGTCGTGACTGCAGAAGATTTATCTATAGATTTATCTATAGAATGACAAAAGTCAGCAAAAGGTGGGAAAGGTGGATTCCCTTAACAACCCAGTTACTAATTTATCAGCTGCAGTGATTCATTTAATAACGGTGGCAAGGAAGGTCATTAAGTGGGGGGAAACTCACTTAACCAAGATCTCACTTAGTAGCAGAAATCGGAGGCTCCAGTTGAGTTCATACGCCGAGGAGTCCCCGTATTTGGAGAGGGGTGATTTTAAGTATGAAGTCAAAGGTCTCCTGTCCAAACCTCTATAGAATATTAATAGGGATTGGGATGGGGATTATTGTGTAGAGGCAACCCACTTTCAGCCAGAAAAGCTAACACAATCCTGGGTTGCGTCAACAGAGGCATAGAATCAAGATCATGTGAAATATTAGTGCCACTTTATAAAGCCTTAGGAAATGGCCTCATTTGATGGCGACTAAATAAGTAACTATGAGAAGCTGAAATCTTAAGTAGAGGTCCAGCAATGGAGGGTGAATCTCTCTAAGTCTTTAAAATCCCCTTCCAGCCAATGATTCCTGACCTTCTTTTCATCCACAGAGAAAAACTTGTGCCCGAAACACGAGAAGCTCTTATGCCCAAACTTATATATGCACTAACTCCTTCCTTCCTTCCTTCCTTCCTTCCTTCCTTCCTTCCTTCCTTCCTTCCTTCCTTCCTTCCTTCCTCCCTCCCTCCCTCCCTCCCTCCCTCCCTCCCTCCCTCCCTCCCTTCCTTCCTTGTCCCTCCCTCCCTCCCATTGCATTCTGCCTTCCTATCTCCCTCCCTCCCTCCTTTGCAAACTTTCTGGGTGGAACCTCAGGTATAAGATATTATTATTCAACTATGAGCAAATGCGTGAGTTGGGAAGCAGCTACAGTTACAAATATCCTGTCCATTTCTCCTATTTTGTTGCATTCCTTGCCCTTTTGGTTTTGCAGAAAACAAAATATTTTCCCCTATCGCCACGGACATTGCGTGGGGACCAGAACAGATCAAAGACAGTTATGCTTAACCAGTTCAAGATTTATGCCCCGCATAGCAGTTTTGCTCAGGGTGGGAACTTGAGGTATCTTCCTTCAAATAATGTAATGATCTTGGCTAATGATTTAAGCTGCTATTTTGAATTCTGAGATGGTAAGAATTGGCCTGGGGTTTATAAAACCTTACCCCTGGATGATTGTTTTTGTATTGTTGTTTGTTATGTTTTATGTGTTTTTTATTGTTAGCTGCCCAGAGTCCTTCGGGAGTGGGGCGGCTTATAAATTTTAAAAATAAAAAATAAAATAAAATAAATAAAAGAAGAATGGATTTCATTCGTAAGCTTGCCGTCATGTACAAAGGCGTCTCCCGTGGCTCTGAGCCGTTTTTTAAGCAGGCTGAGGAAGGGGGGGGGAAAGAAAAAAAAGAATTGCACTGTAATATTTATTTTCCCAAAGACATTGCAAGAAAGATCACAGCGCAACGGTTCAAATGCAGTTCAGCATTACAGCACTCAGAGAACTGCTCTCCCAATGACTTCAGCTTATGAGAGTTTTCCCTAGAAATTATATTTCAACCACATGAGTAATTCCACCATGAGCTCCATTTACAATCTTTGTAATAGGCCTAGTGCAGGGGTAGGCAACCTCGGCTCTTTTATGACTCGTGGACTTCAGCTCCCAGAATTCCTGAGCCAGCCATGCTGGCTCAGGAATTCTGGGAGTTGAAGTCCACGAGTCATAAAAGAGCCGAGGTTGCCTACCCCTGACCTAGTGTATAAAGAGAATTAAATAGTGGGCAGATAGATGACTCAAGAGAAATTAGCTTTCTTAAGGCAGTCCTGGAGTGCCCCTATACCAGGGGTGGGCAACTTTGGCTCATTTATGACTTGTGGACTTCAACTCCCAGAATTCCTGAGTCAGCCGTGCCAAACCTGAGGCAGCTTAGAACAAAGAAAATGGCGGCAGCCAGGTTGGTTATAGAGTTGACAGTCCAGTTGCCTTGTGAAAAAAGCACCTTTGGGACTACGGATAAAGGAGAATATTTGTAGCTTGGGGTTGAAATAAGGAGTCCTTGGTGCTCTCTGAGCTTCATTATTTTCTTGAAAACGTTTCACTACCTAACTAGGTAACATCATCAGTGTAGGAAGGAATGGGGTTTGCTCTTAGTTTATATTCTAGTGGCTTGCCTTGTGGGTGTTGGTGGGGATGGTCTTGGAAGTTCTTTGGTTGGGCTTATTGTTGGCTTCATTGGCAGTTCCTTGACTTCGGGTATTGTCTACTTCTTGATTGTTGGTCTGATGTTAATCTTAGTGTTAATCCAGGCTCATCTGGATGCTGATGGCTGGTGCTGAAGTGTTTGTGTCTTTTTGTTCCCTTTTTGTTGATTGTCTCTTTTGCAGAGTAGGACAAGAATTAGATGAAATCAAATAAGACCATGATCTCCTCCTAGGACGAAATCGTAGTCTTTTCATTACATACGTTCATTGTAGCTCTTTTCATGTCCATAGGCCCAGAATTAGCCAAAGAATCTCTCACAACACTGCTCCGCAGAGCACCTGACTTAACCAAGTACACAAAGATTGAAACACTCAGGATCTTATCAACCTTTGCCTAACCACATATGCAGCAATCAAGATGTGATGCTCACTAACACTGACAGTCTCTAGAATATAAATTGAGAGTAAGCCCCACTCCTTACTTGCAGTGATAGTGTTACCTAGTTTGAGTAACGAAGCATCTGCAAGAAAACAACCAAGCTCAGAGAGCACCAAGGACCCCTGTCCATATCTCTCCTTCACCAAAATGATTGACTTTTATTATGTTGATAGTTGTCACAAAAGACTTTCTTATCTCTTTCCTCAGTGGTACAGATTATCATACCAGCCATACCCAGGATAGCTCTACATATTTACTATATATCTGATGTTCACCTAGAAAAATATCTATGCTTCCTGTATACTGAGACCGATGAGAAATTGTCTGCACTGAAAGTTAACAGTCAACACATAGTTTCCATGTACTATTCTTCCACCTACCCTTAGTTTCCATGTGCAAAACTCTACTACTACCAGTTGAAAGCATGGGGGAGAACATTGTTTCAGGAAGATGGATGTTCCTATAATGGTCAAGAGTTGTGTGCAGAATATGATTCCTACACGCTACAGTCAGATTTCCAAAGTTCGGTGTACTCCTTCTTTGTGTATTGTGTCCATGTGCCTACAGACACAAGGGTAGAATGGAAGTGCTTAGTAAGTGGCTGGATTCTGAAATTTGACCCACAAGAATTTGGGAAGGTAAATATTAGCAAACTGATTCTTATATAAGTGTTACCTCTGTGTTGTTGTTCTTTCTCTTAAGTCCCCATCTCATGAGTGTGTTTTACAAGAGTAAGGAAGAAAAAAATTCCCATAATGCTTACCTTATTATCTGAAATATCTGTCTTTTCATAGACCTTCAGCATGCCATCTTTAACTCCAAATGTATTTTGAAATCTGTCCTTCATGTCTCTTAGAAGAAATGACAGGGAGACATTTGTGTCTCTTTAATTATAGCAAAAATGTTACAGAACTTATTTTGCTGACATAATATTACTCTGCCATCAAAGTATATGGCAGATTGGAAAACAGCCAAATTCTAACCCATAGTTCTCTTTTTTGCCGATTAACCTTCATATCCACATGGATTCTAGCAATGTATTATTTTTTTATTTTTATTAGGGAAAGGTTGAAAGGATGAAAAAAATAATACTCGGGTTATTTCTGTCTTTAGTTAAGAAGATCCAATGTTGTCATTTCAAGCTAAATATTATTTGAATTAGGATCTTATTACACACAATCAGGTTATGTAAATATATACATTATCCCCGTCATCAAATTTTCCTTTCTCCAAATATCACAGTTTGTAGTTTGCAAACAGGTTTTAGTAAAAAAAGAAAAAAAAAGTTGGTGGTTTGGGTAGGTTAGTTTTTCTTAGCTGATTCAATGCAATTTTTGATGATAGCACAAATTTACATGAATGTAAGGTAGTCTCAACTAACAATGGTAAACTGGGTTAGTGAAAAATGTTGGCTTCTCCATTACAATTCTATCATAAATACCTCTTTAATGAGGCTTCACTGTGTAAAGCAGTAAAGCATTGAGCTGCTTTTTGAGATGAAATGATTGCATGGAATGATTTATAGACTTGGAGTTAAAGGAAACGTAAGTGTCTGGCTCTAGTTGTTACTAGCTCATTAAGCAAATCAGGATTTAATGTCTTCCTTGGTTTACTTCTCTGTGTTATAAGTGTTAGAAATTCTGTTTATATATAGCATCACAGATCAAGCAAAGGGTACAGTCACCATGTGCTTTACTGCTTAACTGTAACAGGAAACAGGAATTCTACTTAGTACAAAAGAACATAGAGTATATACTATAGATCCTACATTTCTAAACACTACCATCTACCGGCTGAATACTACTGTAGTTGTTGCACAAAAATACGTTCTCACAATAAGAGCCTGAAAGTAGATAAACTTGTATGGAATCAATCAATTTTTATTACACTCATAGGTCAACATTCATGTATTGAAATAGCTGAAATTTAGTTAAAGGTACTTTTCATATTTATGCTCAGAGTTTTTGTGAGTCTAATTTGAGACAAGCCAGCTCTGGTTAAAACTAAAACTGAATGACCGCAAGTGTCCAGGTGTGCGTGTGTCTCTCTGTGTGTGCAATTACTAAACATACAGTTGTGCACATTAATTACAACACTGTTTTTATTCCAAATTTAAATGACAATCGGTCCTTTTAGTATTCAGGCACCTACCTTTTTTTTAAAAAAAAAAATTTTTTTTCAATACTTTAAAATAAAATTTAAACCATTCCATGTAAACACACCAGTTCTCTTTATGAGCATCAATTATACACCAGGCTGGGAACCCCTTAGCTTCTGCGTTATGAAATATTAAATCAAAATGCTTCCTGTTCCCCAGAGGTCCCTGCGATCAATACGGTGGTATTTAGAAGCCACTTGGAACCCTTTTTGCCTGCAAATTTATAGTTTTTGTCTCCATTTGCCGAAAACCCTGTTTTATATGAAGTATAGCACTCTTGGCAGTTTTTAAGAAGCAAACCAGTCTGGGCTACTCGGCGTAGACAACTGCTCTCATTCAGATGGTGCACAAGGGAGCTTGAGTCAAAAACCTGCTTTAAGATGACAAATGGGATGGAAACATTATTGTCTTTGATTGCATCCCTTACATCATCTATATGTCGGAGGCAGAGGGCCATGCGTTATCCTTAGCTGTTTTATAAATATTTAAGTCCTTACAGTTGCCTAAAGATATTAAAGCATATTTTTACAAGGGCCTGGAATATAAATATTATATGTAGTACAAAAGATACCACAAAGTGCTTTAATGAATTCATAATTTCCTTTTCACTTTTTATTGGAATATAGTTTATGTTCCAAGCGATCCACTTAAAGGATAGGAGCCCAGCCCGCTTCCCGACAGCGCAGGAACTAATGGTAAATGGGATTGGATGTGGGTTTTTTTTTTTTTTAAAAAAAAAAAACATGGTAGGGAATTCATATTAAAAGGAGTCCTGGGAATTTCATGAAGGGACACTTCAGTCTTTCTTGTCTGGAGCAATTCAAGTAAATGACATTGAGGGACTGAGATTCTTAATCAAAAGCTTTGGAATGCCTTAACTTGGAATGAACTATATTAACAGCAATAACACGTAGATTATATCCTGCTTCACAGTGCTCTACAGCCCTCTCTAAGCCATTTACAGAGACAGCCTCTTGCCCCCAACAATCTGGATCCTCATTTTACCAACCTCAGAAGGATGGAAGGCTGATTCAACTTGGAGCAGGTCAGGATCGAACAGCTGGCGGTGGGGAGTGTTAGCCTGCAATACTGCATTCTAATCACTGCACCATCACAGCAGAACAGAACAGAATAGAATAGGTTAGAATAGGGTAGGGTAGGGTAGGGTAGGGTAGGGTAGAGTAGAGTAGAGTAGAGTAGAGTAGAGTAGAGTAGAGTAGAGTAGAGTAGAGTAGAGTAGAGTAGAGAAAACAGAAGAGAATAGAATAGATAATATGGAATGGACTGAAATAGAATAGAATAGAAATATTAATAGAATACAATAGGGTAAGGTAGGGTACAATAGAATAGAATAGAACAGAACAGAACAGAACAGAACAGAACAGAACAGAATAGAATTAGAGTAGAGTAGAGTAGAGTAGAGTAGAGTAGAGTAGAGTAGAGTAGAGTAGAGTAGAATAGAATAGAATAGAATAGAGAAGAGAAGAGAAGAGAAGAGAAGAGAAGAGAAGAGAAGAGAAGAGAAAACAGAAGAGAATAGAATAGATAATATGGAATGGAGTGAAATAGAATAGAATAGAATAGAAATATTAATATTAATAGAATAGAATAAGAATAGAAATATTAATAGAATACCCAGACCGTCCTGAGCTTCCTTTTGCCAGTTGGGCCCACCATACTTGCTGATGTCGTCACTCCATTTTGTTTTAGGTCTCTTTCGTGGATGCTTTTGATCCAGTGGGATCCGTTCTATGACTGCCTTGGCCCATCTGCCCTCAGATCTTCTTGCTGTGTGACCAGCCCGTTTCCATTTCAATTCTTTGACTCTCTTGAGGGCATCTCATACTTTCGTTTGTTCTCTCATCCACGTCCGGGTCTTTCTCTCTTACCAAGCATGTCTCTTTCCATCTATTATCAGTACAAATAAATTATGATGTAAGCCTAGAGAATTGTGTAGGGATGCTGCCTCATTTTCAATTTTTAATAGAATATAAAGATTCACGTTGTGAATATTTCACAAAGGTTCATGGGCTCCCAATGGTTGCCTATTTTGTGTAACGTTTGCTAATTACGAACAACAAAACTAGACATTCCAGGCTGGTAAATTACATGACCCTTTACATTTTAATGAGACAACAGGATTTTTGCAAAGGGATGTTGTTCCAGTGCTTAATGGTGTCAGCAATGTTGTAATTGTGGGTTGAGGCATATTAACCAAACAACCCTTGAATATGAAGGGGTTCTCTCAACAGCGTCTTGGGAAAATAAAACTGAGTATTATCATTAAGCCTGTGCCGTTCGTATGCTGCTAATCACTTACTTTATTATGTGTGTATCCATTGTCTTCCTTTAATTGCTCTTTAAATTAAAATTAAAAATAGTTCCAATGCCCAGAGCAGCTGTGATAGTATCTTGATTATGAAGATAACTTTGATAAAGTGGAACATGCCAACAATGCATTATGAGAATCACAGTGATTTAAAGTTATGGTTAATAGCAGATATTCTGCTTCTGGGGTTTCCCCCCCCCCTTGTTCTGGCACATATTGTTTGTTTAATAGATTGTTATTTATATACACTGAGACAATTACACAGGAAGATTGTTGTAGAATTGGTTTTCCAGAACAAGAGAGCTTTGGCGATACTAACCATCTCTCTCTCTCTCTCTCTCTCTCTCTCTCTCTCTCTCTCTCTCTCTCTCTCTCTCTCACACACACACACACACACACACACACACACACACACAGAGAGAGAGAGAGAGAGAGAGAGATCATGGATACCATACATACAGATGGGGCAATTATGCTGAAGATGTGTGTTACCAAGTTATAAATTGGTATGTCTAGCTTAAGGAAAAGAAGGACTTGGGGGGGACATGATAGCAATCTTCCAATATTTGAGGGGATGCCACAGAGAAGAGGGGGTCAACTTGTTCTCCAAAGCACCAGAAGGCAGGACAAGAAAGCAATGGATGGAAACTCGTCAAGGAGAGAAGCAACCTAGAACTAAGGAGAAATTTCCTGACAGTGAGGACAATTAACCAGTGGAACAGCTTGCCACCAGAAATTTCCTGACTGTGAAAACAATTAATCAGTGGAACGACTTACCTCCAGAAGTTGTGAATGCTCCAACACTGGAAGTTTTAAAGAAGAGATTGGACAACCATTTGTCTGAAATTGTCTAAGGTTTCCTGCCTGCACAGGGAGTTGGACTAGAAGACCTCCAAGGTCACTTACAACTCTGCTATTCTGTTTGGTAAACTCATAACCAATGAAGCAGGTACACTGGACATTTCTGCATGTTTTCTTGTGGACATTCATTGGGCTGTTTTCAAATTTCGCCATCTCAAATTTTAGAGTCAAAACTTTTAACTATAATTAAAGAGGCTTGCTTGATGTTTTTGCTTTAGAAATGTGAAGATCTGGGGTGGGGGTGGGGAGGAGAGAAAAGTAAAATAGAAAAGAGAAAAGAGAAAAATAAAATAAAAATAATATACATCCCTGCCTCCCCCTTGTCGAACCCAAGTTTTTATTGAAAAATATGAGACCAAAAATTTGAACAGAAGTATTCTACTCTCCTATTTTAAGTTTAAGTTACTTCCTGGGTCTGTCGGCTTTCTGTTCTTGGTGTATAACAGTCTTTTTCTTAGTTTGATGTCTGCTTTCTCCTGAGCCTGTGGATATTCATCTAAGGAAAAAAAAAGCATGGTGGGGAAAATCTGGAGAAAATCCCTGTATAATGCAGTATGATTTGCAGCAGGGACATCGGCCCCAAATTGCAGTAATGTCATGTTGAGAAAAATGCCACAATTACATACTTGCTGCAGGATTTCTGATGCAAGGAGGTGAGGGGCAGCATTTGCATAACGATGTTATGAAATATGGGTCACAATTTGCCTCCCTTGTGCCCCACCCCCAGGAAAAGATCAAAAGAAAGCAGAAGCCAGAGTTTATAGCTGGTTAATAAGGAGGGGGGGAGGCCTCAGATGCCTAATTCTTAGAAAATAAATGAACTTATTCCAACACTCAGGCGGGTGCAGAGAACCAAATGATGACCTACGTTACCATTTGATAGCAGCGTGTAAATGATATACAGAATACAAGTGTGTGTGTAAATCATGCGTGCACGTGTGTGTCAGTCATCAAGATGCAATTATAGAATTCCATCGTTTGTATGATGAGGTCGTGAGCTGTGTCAGTGTTTCAAAGTCACACATTATTTCAGATGTCTCTGAGTCAACAGCTGAGATCCTCCACCCGTCCATCTCTTTTGGTTCTTCTGTTGATGTCTCCTCGTTGTGTGTTTTTTTTTTTCATTGTTTGCTTTATCCTTTCTATCATCTCATTACTATTTCTGCTTGCCCTCTTTTCATTTCTTCCCTTTTTATTGTTGCATTTGCTTTTAATGTTTATTGTGGTAAGCCACCCAGAGTAGCAAATAAATTTCACAAAATAAAGAGTAGAGTAGAGTAGAGTAGAGTAGAATAGAATAGAATAGAATAGAATAGAATAGAATAGAATAGAATAGAATAGAATAGAATAGAATAGAATAGAGCTGGAAGGGACCTTGGAGGTTTTGTAGCCAATCCCCCTGTTCAAGCAGGAGAAGCTATACCATCTCAGACAAGTGACTGTCCAGTCTCAAACTGATGGCTGTGGGCAGAGTGAGCCTGCAATTCTGCATTCTAAGCACTGCATCACCAGGGCTTGGTGAGTGAAGAGGACATTTGACAGGTGTCCATCAGCTCATATAGGAGGAAAGAAGTTCTTTTTGTTAAGGTATTCTACAACTGAATCTACACAAATATTAAAGAATAGTGGCAGCACCTAAAATTATGAACTATTTCAGTTGAATGAGTCTGACATTTCAGTGATTCTATAAAATGTCATTTACTGGAGGCAATCTCCGAGAAGTAGAAGTTATTACTTGTTATTTTTTTAAGAATGGTGGAAGAAATATTGAAAGACAAGAAATGACTTTTCTTAACTAATTTCTGCCACCTTTTCTCACATCCAACAAGGCTTGAATTATAATATTTTATTTTATTATATCTATCTATCTATCTATTACATTTATTTATTTATTATGTTTATATACCTCCTATCTCTCTGTATTGGTTATACAATCCTATCTTCTTATTTGTAAAGATGAAGATAATGATGGTGAGGATGATATTAAAAAAAACCCAAATCTATGCTATTGAATTTCAAGAATTTGCAATATGATTTAGAGGTTGAGTTATACATTCATACGTTTTCCTATACCATCTTAATTAATTTCTATCATCGTATGATTACCACATCTCCAAGATGCAATGGTTAAAGACACATTGAATTTGTACAGAAGAATCAAGCACATGATTTGCATCTTTTTTTTTTTACAGCTGTCAAGAATCCATATTTTTGTAATAGGTTGGCTTGCTCTCCATCTGTAATCTTTTTGATCTTTCATCACTGTTTTTGCTGCAAGGACATGCTTTGAATGTTGATATTTGTTTTTGTTTTTTTTTTAATAAATCCATATGGTGAACAGAACATCCCCCAGGCCCCTTTCAAAGGTATTTTACAGTGGCTATCTTCCCTGATTTAAAAAGAAAAAAATAGAAAGAATATCGGGTAGAATATGAAAAGCTGCCCAATAATAATCAAAACAGGCTTATTTGGGCCAGCCCTGATTACTCCATAAGCCTAATTAGATCATTACACATCAAAGAAGTCTCATTGGTTTTCCAAGCCAAGAATTTTTCTGGAAATTAAAATGCAATCAAATACTTTGCAGTTGCCAAATTAGCCTGTGAATTTGGTTGGTATAAAAATTGCAGCACATCCCACATGAATGATCCAGAATGGACCCATCCCCTGCTGACCCTTCAACTTACACAAACACAGTTGAACCCAAAATTTCTCTTAAGTGACACATCTGTGAAGTGAGCTTTGCCCCATTTTACGACTTCACTTGCTTCAGTTGTTAAATGAACCACTGGCAATTGATAAGTCATTAACTCAGTGGTTCAGTGAATTTAGCATCCCCATTGACTTTGAATTTTGATTGTGGGAATGCTGCAAAGATTGTCACTGTGAAAAATGTCACTTTTTCCAGTGCCATTGTATCTTTGAACATTCACTAAATGATTTTTTTTTAAGTCGAGGACAGCCCGTAGTGCCAAATTGACACCAATCTCCTCAAGAAACTAGTGCACTAAACCCTCATCATTATGAGAAGACGCCTTTGCCAAACAATGATGGGATTTTTTAGCCTCCCCATTCATCCCAGCCCTGCCTTCCCCAGTGTTGTGAGAGCCAATATGTGTGCAAGCGATAGTGAGGTGCATGAGCAGGGTTGGGTTGTGTACACAATGTATCCGCAGAATCTAAATTCCGTTATGATTTCAAGCGACTCAAAGCATGTCCACTTCTTTCCAGTGTTGTGAAAGTGGCAAGACTCGAATGTTTTCGGCAATTCTTCCTCAGTCCACATTCTTCAAAATACCCACTTGTGAGTGTGGGAAACCTAAGCCACACTTATCAAACCAGTAGTGTTTTTGTCTGCACTTTTCTGCGCCGATCACGTCATTTTCTAGGGAGATCCTCAACAGGAATCACCACTTAGCTCTGCTTAATCTTTCCATGTTGGTTTGATGGTTGATCTGAGACTTCTATATGCAAAGACCAAAAAGGGCCGTGGTCTTCTCATAGGGATGAGTTTGTAGCCAGGAGACCGCAAGGATTGTATAGCTCAGTGGTTCTCAACCTGTCGGTCGGGACCCCATTTGGGGTCGAACGACCATTTCACGGGGGTCACCAAACAATGCAGTCCATCATTTTTCCCCCTTTTCCTTAGCTGTGCTACTCCCTTTTATTCTATTGGCTTTTGAAAGCCAATAGAAGAGACTCTCTTGAATAGAGTCTAATTCTATTGGCTTTCAAAAGACAATAGGAATTGTCCAGGCTGTCTCTGCCCTGCTGAGCCCACCAAAAGTCCCATTCTGCAAACGGTGCTGCAAGTTGTCTGCAGCGAAGGCGAGCTGTCTGGAAGCTTCCACCCCTCCCTGCTGAGCAACTACTAAAAATGTAAGTAAAAGAAGGCCAGGGGTGGGAGGCCGGCGGGCGCAGGGAGGGTTGCTGGCGTGTGTGGGGCCCAGCGGGTGCCTTACCTCCTTTGGGCTGGGCCAGTTGGTGGCCCAGCCGGTGGTCGGCCTGCACCATCTCTGCCGCTTGGCAGCTACGCCTCAGCCGGTGCAGGGGGCGGCACCATGCATGCGCGACACTCCCAGGCAGGGAAAGTCCTCGACTTATGACCGGTTGGGTAGTCCTCGACTTACGACCAGTTGGGTAGTCCTCAACTTACGACCGGTTGGGGTCACGGTATTAAAAAGGTTGAGAACCACTGGTCTAGCTGCTGTTGTGGAAGAATTAGCTAACTCTATGTTGTTGGTCAGAGGACACGGGAGTATCAGATTCCTATATTCTTCAGGACAGCTTCTTTCTTGTTCTCCCATGATGTGTTGACTATATAATTAGTCTACCTTTGAATTTGTAAATAGAATAAATGGTTTCCTATTTGCCATAGTGGCGAATATCTGTAGCTTGGGGATGGGATGAGAGTGGAACTTTGTTCTCCAAGCTTGTGGGTTGGTTTCCAAATCTTTCGTTACCAGGCTAAGTAATATCTTCAGTGGAGATTTGGGGATGTCTCCGTTGGTGTTCTTCTACTTCTACCTTCTTTGTGTGGTCCATGGGTCTTGTGATGGGAGGTGAGGATCTTGTGAGGGATCAGGTGTGGGTCATGTCAGGTGAAGGTCTTGTGAGGGATCAGGTGTGGGTCATGTCAGGTGAAGGTCTTGTGATGCGTCTTGTGATGGGTCTTGTTTCATACTTGCTGATTGAGAAGAAAATTGTGATGGGCTTTTTAACATTTTGTGCCATACGCTAAATTAATAAATAAACACGATCATAATGAGAGCAACGGTGGTGTCCTATCCTAGAGAAACGAAGCTTAGTTAAGACAAGATTCATATTTATGAGGAGTAAGTTGCAACAACATACATCTTTCCAGAACTGCATGATATAAGGGTATCTCACTTCAATTCAGTTGCAGTTCTAAATCCAACACAGGATTCCTGGCTTTCTTGGATCCGTCCTTGAAAGAGATCAAAGCAGCCAGGGAAAGTTACGACTGCAAAGATGGATAAATATACCAAGGTTTAATGCCTAATTTGTTGTACCTAGCATTTATACGGTGGTTAAGAAGTAATAGTACTCAGAGACCTGGGATTTTAGTAACTTTATCTCCTAAGGAAATTGTTGGAAGGAGAGTAAGGGGGGAGGGCTGGAAACAGCTATGCTTCTCACAGCTGCAGCTCAAGGGAGCTATTGAGAGAGCTAATTTATTGGAGCTTAATAGATTAAAAGTCCAAATTGAGTCTCATGAAATAAACCTCATCAAATTCTAATCTGCATAATTTCACCATAAGCAGCAAGGGGAAATGTTTGTAATTTATGTTTCAGCAGCTGCCAATCATGTGTTAAAACGAAACCACTCCATTCATTTAACAAAAGAATTTAGTTTCTTTCTTTCTTTTTTTTTGCAGAGGTTTACCAAATTTGCTTTTGTCTACCTTTCTTTCTCCTCAGAAAAAAGAAATAGGGGAAAATGTTTTTCTAATTTGTGCTTGTTTTTAACAGTAACCTTTCCGTTCACACCAAAATCCATCTCAGTAATATGACGGAACAGTATTACAAAGATAGAGGGAGAATGGAATGGAAAATAGAATAGGATAAAATAGGGTAGGGTAGGGTAGAATAGAGTAGAGTGGAATGGAATAGAATATGGAATGGAATGAATAGAATGGAATAGAATGGAATGGAATGGAATAGAGAATAGAATGCAGAATAGAGTAGAATAGAATAGAATAGAATAGAATAGAATAGAATAGAATAGAATAGAATAGAATAGAATAGAATAGAATCAGGTCATGGTCTGGATTTTACCTGTCTTTTAGAAGCTCAGGAAAAAAGTTCTTCAGGTTCCATGCTAGAATAAATTTGGTGAAAATTTTCCAAAGTACCAAATAAAGGGTACCAAATAAACGGCACAAGGGTCCTAACCCAAAGTGATTATATCTGCTCACCAACGCAACACTGATTTTTGGCGAACTGGAAAATAACAAAATAAAGCTTTTTTTTTTTTTCCCCTCTCCCTCCTTTGCCTCAAAATCAGATGTAACATACCTTCCAGCACCTTCTTCCTGAGCTGGTGGATATATTTAATCAGCAAGATGGTCTTGTTTTACTTCCCAATTTGCATTTCCGCAAAACATTCCACAGGGTGCGCTTTAACATGTTTGAGACTTGCGTGCCCAAGAAGGACAATTGCAAAGGAGATGATTTGCGTGCAGAAGATTTCATTGGATCAATGAAACAAAGACAGCCAAGTCTCAGTTTCATTGCTAGTAGCGTGGACATTTTGCATTGGGTGAACTATTTCATCCCTAACCTCTGTCTGAATATGAAAAACAACACAATTGCCAGCATAGTGTGTACACCTACTTAAACAGGGCATTGGGTAAAACCAGTAATATTGTGGGAGTTTATGCAGAGAGTAAGGAAAGATCAGGCTGACAGACTGGGTCCATGGAGGCCTTCCTCTTCAGCCATCCAGCCCATAATGATTACCGTTATTCCTGTGCCAGTTGCTTTGAGGGCATCTGTGGCCTGGCTCCTTTGTTCAGCAATCCTGGAAATATTGATTTTTGTAGAAATCTGCCTGTGCAACTCTCCTAACTCCTTTTGGCTAACTTTCTTGAAACTAGTTGAGTTTGACACGGAGTTAATAAACACCTGGCCTAGGCAGGAAGCACCAAATTCACCTTGAAGTTTGCTTTCCTGACTTACTTGATATATTCATTTATTTGCCAGATTTCAAGGCTGTGTCAGTCTTCTAAGCAGTTTACAGTTGGTACAATAAATCAACTGTGATAGAGTAACAGCCAATAGGTATTGAACCACCCAATTAACGATCAGTATCCCAAATAGTCACAAGTTAATACGGCATCTCTCGTAAAAAAAATCTCATCAGATAATCTATCCCAAATGCCATCACGACAATGACATTCATTTGCTCGAGCTTAGAAAAGCTTAGTAGAAAAGCCATGTTGTAACTAAAGTGACTAACGTAGAATCCAGCCTCTTTAAAATGATAGTTAGTTAGAAATTTTAGGAAGGGCACCTGGAGAAGCGTGAGTGCACAACAAATCGAGAGATATTTGTGGAGAAAGAAGAGGAAAAAATCTGGAAATAATAAAAAAAAAATGGTGGGGATAAAAGCATTCCCAAAGCATCAGACTTATTTCTGGATGTTTTCTGAAGACGATGAATGATCTAGAGTAAATATATGGGTCTATTTGTGTTGTTGTGTTGATGTTTCAATTCATTTTATTGCTAGCTGGGTTAATACGACACTTTTTTTGCATCTTTAAATATCATTCCAACAACTGTGCAATTGCCGTTTTCCATAGCAGGTAAATTTACCAATGCTTTACCTGTTATTGCTTTAATTTCTGCAGTTCCCTGATTCCCTTACTAAATTGTTTTCATCAACTGGGCCCATCAGTTAAAGAAATAATTTTAAACAGAGACAATGAGAAGATTAGTGCATCCTTTTGATGGGAGCAGAGAGGATTATAGGAACAGCATCTGAGAAGTTAGATTTTCAGAAAAGAGTGGGAAGGAAATGATGGATGGATTGAGATTTTTGTCAGACAGGTGTTTGAAAATTAGGGAGAACCTGGATCAACTTTTGAATATACTTTAGGCACGCATTAAGCTCTATAAAAAGGCAAATGTTTTTAAATTGTGCTCTCTTTTTCAGTTTTTGATCACAGTGTCTGAGCCAAAACTGCTGAATCTCCTAAATATTGTAGCACTTGTTAAACTAAATGTGTTTCAGCAATTTTCGGCAGTCAGTTCTCAGCCTTTGAATTAACTTTTATAAAGAGAGAGGTGAGATCCGACAGTATTGAGGCTCAGATCAGACAGATCTAAGCTTAACATACTGTTTAAAAATTGAATTGCAACCATCTGTATTAACGGGGTTTTAAGAGTTGAAAAATGCAGAATGATGGTGTAGTTTTGAAATTTCAGCAGCTTGGCACGTCCATTAATGTTTTCTCTAATATTTAAAATTATGGATGCCGATCCAGACAGGAAATACGATCATTATATTCTGGGACTCACCAAAAGTAAATGGACAGAGCTTTGAGTGTAGCTACCATCTTATCTTTTTGTGTGTCATTCCCTCTAGATAGCCCTGCCAAGAGCAGTTGTGTTTGGGAAAAGGAAATATGGACATTATGGTAGAATGTCAGAAGCAGGAAGATCTTTAGCATAGAATTTAGAATAGAATAGATAGAATAACAGAGTTGGAAGGGACTTTGGAGGTCTTCTAGCCCAACCCCCTGATCAGGAAGGTGACCCTATACCATTTCAGACAAATGGTTGTCCAATCTGTTCTTAAAAACATCCAGAGTTGGAGCATTCACAACTTCTGGAGGCAACTTCTGTTCCATTGGTTAATTGTCCTCACTGTCAGGAAATTTCTTCTTAGCTCCAGCTTGCTTCTCTCCTTGATGAGTTTCCATCCGTTGCTTCTTTTCTTGCCTCCAAATCCTTTGGAGAATCGCTTGACCCCTTGTTCTTTGTGGCAACCCCTGAGATATTGGAATACTGCTGTCATGTTTCCCCTTCACCCTTCTCTTCATTAAACTAGACTTTGTTGAACACAGCCTGTATGATTAAGCATGTTAAAGAGTGGCCACTTTTTTGAACCACCAGGAATTCTTTTCATTCATTAGGGATAGAAGATCACGTGAAGTGTTAATACCACTTTTTGATGCCGTGGAATACAGTGTGCTCCTTCCTTCCTTCCTTCCTTCCTTCCTTCCTTCCTTCCTTCCTTCCTTCCTTCCTTCCTTCCTTCCTTCCTTCCTTCCTTCCCTTCAGGTGTTTTGGGAAATAGATTGACTCCCTCTTATTTATGGCAACCTCTCACATATGGGAACACTGCTTTCATGTCACCCATAGTCCTTCTCTTCACTAAACTAGACATACCCAATTTCTGCAACCATTCTTCAAATGCTTTAGCCTCCAGTCCCCTGATCATCTTTGTCGCTCTTCTCTGCCCTCTTTCCAGAGTCTCAACATTTTTTTTATATTGTGTGGCCAAAAAAGAGAAAGAAAGAAAGAAAGAAAGAAAGAAAGAAAGAAAGAAAGAAAGAAAGAAAGAAAGAAAGAAAGAAAGAAAGAAAGAAAGAAAGAAAGAAGCAGAAGGGAGGGAAGGAGGGAGGAAGGAAGGAAGGAAGGATCATAAATCGAAGGAAGGAAGGAAGGAAGGAAGGAAGGAAGGAAGGAAGGAAGGAAGGAAGGAAGGAAGGAAGGAAGGAAGGTCTTGTGGAACAGAAGAAAACCTTTCCACACCCCAGGCAGCTTTTACATCTCATGACTGAGCGTGTTTCTGACGCTGTAATGAAATATTGTTTTCCTAATATTCTGTGACCTGAATTTCTTCTTGCTTTATGGGAGCAAATCAGTATTTCCTCTAGTCAGCATTTGATGATGGATGTCAAAATACAGGCCATGTATAATGCATATCTAGCATTAGCGATTTAAGGTGTTTACCTGTCAAGTCAAAGAAATTCAAAAACTTCACGTTCGCTGAATTCACCCAGCTGTCACTTGCAGTTTTTCATAATTTCAAATGAAAGTTGTGATAAAACAGTTTATGTTTCCTTGACTTTTCCTTTTTTTTTTTTTTTGAAGGAAGAAACAGACAGCATCTAAAATTTATGCTGCAAGCTGAAAGGCAGGCAACAAAGAGAATTGTCTGAAAATTGAAAAAAAGCACCTTTCTGGCTTTCTTTGACCTCCCGCTTTTTTTTTTTTTTTTTTTTTTTTTAGAAAAGTTGAAACAATCCTATTTAGCAATTATGCACCTCTTTGTATAAAACAGCAATTTTGTAAAGAAAAGATTCCCAGAGAGTAATCTGTAAACTTATAAATGTGGCACAGTGTGATGGAATTTGCTTCTTCCGAACCCAATTAAAATGATTAGCTCTAGACAAAAGGCATGTGCTTATAGTGAAATAATAAGAAAATACATGTAACCAATAGGAGACAATATTTGGGCCTCAGGGCTGAACACTGATTGTGTCACCTAGTTTGGTAATGAAACGTCTGTAAGAAAACCACAAAGAGCACCGAAGACCCCACCGTCTTTTTTCTCCTTTTTTCTTTTTCTTTCTGTTTTGTTTTTTCTTTTCCTCCTTCTCCTCGCAGTCCCTCGCAGTCCCTTCTAGCACTGATGATGTTAGCTAGTTTGGTAATGTAACATCTGTAAGAAAACTACCAGAGAGTACCAAGGACCCCATAGTCTGTCTTTCTTCTTCTTCTTCTTCTTCTTCTTCTTCTTCTTCTTCTTCTTCTTCTTCTTCTTCTTCTTCTTCTTCTTCTTCTTCTTCTTCTTCTTCTTCTTCTTCTTCTTCTTCTTCTTCTTCTTCTTCTTCCTTCTTCTTCTTCTTCTTCTTCTTCTTCTTCTTCTTCTTCTTCTTCTTCTTCTTCTTCTTCTTCTTCTTCTTCTTCTTCTTCTCCTCCTCCTCCTCCTCCTCCTCCTCCTCCTCCTCCTCCTCCTCCTCCTCCTCCTCCTCCTCCTTCTCACAAACCTCACTCCTTTCTAGCACTGATGCTGTTAGCTAGTTTAGTATTGAAACTGTAAGAAAACCAAAGACCCCACTCCTGTATTTGTGTAAAGTTTCTTTTGTATCATAGACACCTCCATAGTGACATTCTTTTAGTAACCTTGTAGAATACCTTGTAGAATACAATGTCACTTGACCTAGTCAAATACACCTATGGGATAATTAGCCCAACTGGCATCCTTTTTGGGGTTCCCTTGATTTAGCCCAAAACAGGATTAAATTAACTTCCCAGTCAACTAACTTTGTGTAACGCAAACTCCTTACTAATGACTATTTCTGATAATCATGATTTATACAATATTTAAATGGCACAGAGAGCAACTAGCTGGGCGGGAAGCTAGTTTAACCCTAGATAGTAGCACTTGACCAATCCTGGCTTATCTTACATAGCTAAGTGAGGTCAGACATAGTTAATCCAAAATTGTAGATTATCTTTAGACATAGAAGAAGCATCCTGGAAAAAAACAAGACAATTCCTTCCAATGTGGAAGTCGAGGCACAGCACCTTTTTAAAGATTGTTGTTGTTGTTAATTGCGAAGTCGTGTCCGACCCATCGCGACCCCATGGACAACGTTCCTCCAGGTCTTCCTGATTGCACATACCATGTTTCCCTGAAAATAAGACCAGGTCTTATACTATTTTTTGCTCCAAAAAGATACCTTAAGTCTTATTTTGGGGGAAATACGGTATTAAATGCATCCATCTGGCTGACGATCTTAGCTGGGGCTTATTTTGGGGGTGGGGCTTATATTAGGAGCATCCTGAAAAGTCACTCTAGGATTTATTTTTCGGTTGGGACTTGTTTTCGGACTACTGCTACCCGATACAAAAAATACACATTTGTTAGCATTTATTTCCTTGGAAACATTAGAGGTTATATGGGGCACGGGGATCCGAGTTGGCCGCAAATGGTTCAGATTCATCCTTATCCCAAATATTCCAGACCAGGGTAGGCAACCTTGTCTCTTTTATGACTGGTGGACTTCAACTCCCAGAATTCCTGAGCCAGACTGGCTCAGCTTGGAAACCTCTCCCTTTCCCCTCAGCATGGCTGGCTCAGGAATTCTGGGAGTTGAAGTCCACAAGTCATAAAAGAGCCAAGGTTGCCTACTCCTGGTCTAGACCTTCTTCTTATTTCTTCTCATCCACAGGCCCACTAAGGACCATTTCAGTACGGATTCTTCCTAGTCTAATCTTGTTGTAATTAGAGTTACGAGTCATAGTATAGAATCTCAGCTTCTCTTTACTCTTGTCCCTACAGGGTTTTCGCCACCTGGAATGGACAGGTCATCACCTGACAAGAGTCCAGTGCACGGCCTTCTCCGTCAGCCCTCCATTACGACGGGAATCGATATCCCTATTATTACTGAGTTAGGTAAGCTCTCTTGGGACCTTTCTACCTGTTTTTCCCAGCCTAAAGAGTGCTGCATTTAAGTAAAGATGTAATAGGGTTTTCTCCTGAAAGTTGTACAGTATGTGTGCGCATACCAACATCCATGTAGAACAAGCTCACCGACATACACACCAATGAGGTAGTTCAGGGGTGTCAAACTGCCGGCCCACGGGCCAGTTGTGCCACGTGGAGGCCACGCCCACCCCATCTACACAAAGGCAAAAAAATATTGCAATATATTGTGATATGCCATGTGTGACCCCCGTTTCGGTGTTCTTTAAGCATGGGAACCAACCGGATGACTCTGGACCAGTTGTTCTCTCTCAGTGCAACAACACAACTGGTGTATGTGATCTTTAAAGAGATGGACTAAGAATAAGGAGATCAAAGTTCTAGTGTTCCTTGAGGCATGGAAGAGAACTGGAAGAGTTGGGCCAGTCATACACTGTCCTGGAAGTCAAAAGAGTCTATCTCCCTCTAGCTCAGTGGTTCTCAACCTGTGGGTCGGGACCCCATTTGGGGTCGAACGACCATTTCACGGGGGTCGCCAAAGAAGGCTGTCCGCAATTTTTTCCCCCTTTTCTTTGGCCACGCCCCTGGCACCTGGTGATATATAAGTGGTTGGGGGTCACCACAACATGGGGAACTGTATTATGGGGTCGCGGCATTAGAAAGGTTGAGAACTACTGCTCTAGATCAGATGGGATAGTCCATAGCCTTCATGAAGAAACTTTCTTCCTGCAGTGGATTGATAATAATAATACACATGCATACATACAGAGGTGCACACACATACACACAATGATTAAGCCAGTTCTTTTTTTAAAGATCTATCTTAATTTTACTTCTTTTACTGGGTAATAATCTACGGTTATGACCCAGGTCATGTAGGCAGTTGCAGGCACCCATGAAGTCTTTCACGGCACTGCTATCCTGTGACAGATGGCCCTACAATGACCGGCGAAGCTTCACCCCAAACTTTCCCAAAAGCAGCCACCCCAGTGTCCCACAAACTAGATCCAATAGTCGCCAGAGCCAATTCACAAGGCCAGGAGGAAGTTTGTAGCCTGTAAACAAGGTTCAAAGTCCACAAGGCCAGTTCCACAGTTCACAAACAAGGTTCAGAGTGCACAGGGCAGAAACACGATCTGAAATCAAAGAAGGAGAGTTCACAGAGGCTGGGGAAGTGTGTGCCAAAGCAAAGAATTGTTCCCGATGAAGGCACCCTCTCCTGGTCTCTGGTTAAATCCGTCCAAGCCAGGTGTTTCTTGTGAGAAGGGATGGGGAGGCCTCCTCACCAACAACCTCACAGACCTCCTTTGAGCTTGCCTCCGCTCTACTCTCCTTGCCTTCGGATGCGAGTCGATTGCTAAGCATTCCGAATTTTGATCATGTGACCCTGGGGATGCTGCAACAGTCATTAAATGTGAAAAATGGTCCTAAGTTTTTTTAGTGCCGTGGTAACTTTGAACGGTCGCTAAATGAACGGTCAAGGACTTCTGGGAAACATCTCAAATAATACTGAGTCGGGCCACTGAGGAGTTCCTACTCTTGACATCTGCACCTTTCGCAAAGACAAACAAATATTCTTTTTTCCCCCAAAGACAGATTCCACCTACACTTTAATTTAGTTCTCAGCAACATGTCAACATTCAAGGCGCAGAACTTTCTGCCCAGGTGCTGTGTTTCTTCTTTATGTTAGGGCGTGTAAAAAGATATCAGATATTAGAGCCAGGTACGTTGTCCTTTTCTTTTCAGTGAATGATTCCAACGTCCAGTTCCTGGATCAAGATGATGATGATGACCCAGATACCGAACTGTATCTAACCCAGCCTTTTGCGTGCGGGACCGCCTTTGCGGTTAGTGTCCTGGATTCCCTCATGAGTGCGGTAAGCACCCATCTTTTCTATGTTCTGTGTATCGTAAGAATAAGACTGCAGTTTTGACTCTAGGTCTACGCTCACTCTAGGGAGAGACTAAAAGGTGCTTTCCCAAAAGGTCAACTGGAATTTCTTGGGTTTTTTTTTTCCTGGAAATGTTTCACGACTTATCCAAGAAGCTTCTGACTGAACAATGGGAATAGAAGGATAGATAAATAGATAGATAGATAGATAGATAGATAGATAGATAGATAGATAGATAGATAAGATAGATGATAGATACTAGAGAGATTATTCAGACATATAAAGATAGATGGATAGATAGATAAGATAGATAGATAGATAGATAGATAGATAGATAGATAGATAGATAGATACCAGAGAAATTATACAGACATATAAAGATAGATATATAGATATAGATATAGATGATATAGATATAGATGATATAGATCAGACATGTCAAACACAAGGCCCGCGAAGTGGTTTCATGTGGCCCGCGAAACCATCCTGGAAACAGTGAAGGAATGGCCCCCTCTGCCTTGGCCCTGGCCCAGGCCAGCTGGGAGCCAATGTACAATTTTGTGGTGGCCCTCTATGATGAAATGCATTCAGTCTTAGCTCCATAACCCCCCCCCCGCATGGCCTGAGAGGAACAGTGAGGCTCCTCCAATGGACCATGTCTTGGCACTTGCCCTGGTCCCACCTCCTTCTGCCAGAGACCCTCAGATCTATCTCACTGACCACGCCCACCCAGTAGGCCACACCCACTCCATCCACACCCACCCAGTAGGCCACACCCACCCTGGCCACACCCACCCGGCTCCCTGAGGGCAACCGCAATGCTGATGCGGCCCTCAATGAAATTGAGTTTGACACCCCTGATATAGATATAGATGATATAGATATATACATTAACTTGAACAGCCCTTTCTCAGCAAAGGAGGAGGAGGGATATGACATCCTTTCAGCAGTCCCAAGAAGGTTCTTCTCCTCCTTCACACTCTGATCCAGCTGAACCTAAGGGCAATCCATGGAAACTAATCAGGGAGAGAAGCAACCTAGTTACTAAGGAGAAACTTCCTGACAGTGAGGACAATTAACCAGGGGAACAGCTTTTGCCCTCCAGAAGTTGTGGGCGCTCCATCACTGGAGGTTTTCAAGTAGAGACTGGACAGCCACCTGTCTGAAATGGTATAGGGTCTTCTGCTTGAGCAGGAGGTTAGACTAGAAGACCTCCAAGGTCCCTTCCAGCTCTATTCTGATTGAATGTGAGAAGCGTGAATCACGAACATCTGAAATGAGAGGTTTAGGAATAACTGAACTTGAGCGAGCTGGAATGGATAAGCGTAGCTCTCCTGTTTGTTGGTTTATTCAATTTCTACGGCTGCCCAAGTCAACCAATTGGCTGAATTATATATTCAAGGCATGAGATTATACAGAGGAAGAGTGCAGCCATATGCTCAAAAAGAATATTGTTATCATATTTATTGAATGCAGATACAGGGGGGAGGGCATGGAGAAGTGCCACTGCAAATTGAAAAAAAAAAAGAAAAATGTTAAGCAAAAAAGGCTGCAATGGATGATTGCAGGGTAAATATTAGAAAAATGAAAAACCTGACGCATAGATGGTTTGAATTGGGTAAAAGTCAAGAGAGTTTTGTAAAGAGGATTTCTTGTTTATTGCTAACACCTCCTTCCAGCCACATGTGATCACCAGATGTGCAACATTGGAATCAAACTGACTACGTAATGGGAAACAGGAGATTAAGGAGTGCAATCCAGTCAGGCCTGCAAAGTTGCAGGTGCAGACAATGGAATGGACTGTGAATTATTGGTGTCAAATATGTGGGTTAAACTTAGAAAATTGAGAACAGAGTCCCATGTGCCAACAAGATTTAACCTCAAGGACCTAACAGTCAGAATTTCAGATCAATGTAAGGAACAGATACAGTATATATATTTGTTTTCTGAGGTTTTCACGGGTGTTTGTATGTAGGTCTTTGGTTATTCGGGTTTTCTCCCGCGTCAAATTGGAAGTGTCTTGGCAACGTTTCAACGAAGTCCCATTCGTCATCTTCAGGCTGGTGTTTTCAGCTTCGTGCTTCTATATATATAAAAGAGAAGCCCAGAAGTCATGGGATGAAGTCGAAGTCATGAAATCAAAACAGTCAAAAAAACAAAAGGAAAAAAAGCTTCCTCGGATGTCAAAGAGAAAAAAGAAGAAGCTGTGGGAATGCCCAGTGAAAGACAAAGGGTTCAGATCCAACAAAAAGGGCAAATACAAGGGATGAATTCAGGCTTCAAAGACCAACCTGGAAAACACAAAGACGCCAGTTATCAAGAATGTCAAACAGATAAAACATTGTGAAGAAAACCAGGATTTTCTTTAAAGGAGATCAGAGAAATCGTAAGAAAATCTCAACAGTGTTTTTTTCATGAGGCAACTGGATATTATTTTCCTCTTTGAAGACGTTTGACTTCTCATCCAAGAAGCTTCTTCAGCTCTGGCTGGATGGTGGGGAGGGGCAAGATCATCCAGTCAGAGATGAAGAAGCTTCTTGGATGAGAAGTCAAAAGTCTTCAAAGCGAAGAGAAAAAAAAGTCCAGTTGCCTCGTGAAAAAGCACCTCTGGGACCACCATGACCTGGATGATGGAGAACCTCCATAGACATAAGAAAAACTACAGTTAACATGGGCTACTCAGGTAATCATGGATGTAAGCTAAAAGAGGGAAGTAAGGATGAAGTAAGATGGAAAGACTGTCCTGAAATCCTTTATGATGGCTTTACAGAATGACAGAAATTTTGCCAAGAAAAAATGAGGCACCATAGATAATAGACCTGTTGAAATCTCCGGATAAAATGGGCATGTATTCAAATTAGATAGATAGATAGACAGACAAACAGAGAGACAGACAGATAGATATTGAAAGACAGACAGATAGATCGATATGCATATAAATAGACAGACAGATAGACAGATAAAAATAGATAGATAGATAGATAGATAGATAGATAGATAGATAGATAGATAGATAGGCAGGCAAGAAGACGGATGGACGGACAGACAGATAAAGATAGATAGATAGATAGATAAATAGATAGATAGATAGATAGATAGATAGATAGATAGATAGATAGATAGATAGATAGATAGATAGATAGACAGAGAGAGAGAGAGACAAGTAGGTAGGTAAGCAGGCAGACAGACAGACAGACAGACAGATAGATAGACAGATAAAGATAGACAGATAAAGATAGACAGACAGACAGACTGACAGACCAACCAGATAGGAAAATAGCAGGGATAGGTGAAATAATGTTTAAAGCAGGAGGAGAGAATTAAAATTCCAACTGCTCTATATCAACAATTATTGAGCAACATTGTGCGATCTAGAAATTGGAAAAGAGGATGGAATATTCCTATGGAAGATACCATAAAAGGTGCAAATTGTTGAACTATAAATTACTTCACAAGCAAGGTTTTGCTTAAGAACTAATTCCAGGCCAGAAGGACATAAGTTCAGACAATGAAAAGAGCAAAATGTTATAAGGAACACAGAAAGTTATTTTTGCTTTATTGACTGATCAAAGCCATTGATTATATAAATTAGAATATAAAATGCATTAAGACTAATATGATATTATGATTATACTCCTGAGGAGCAAAGACACTGTTCAAAAATGGAGCCTTGACTTAACAGTAAAGAAAAAGCTATTTAAAAACTGGATCTTGAAAACAGTATTTTATAACAGACGGAGACAAAAATGCACTTTGTCCTCATTTCCATTTAATGTATATATAATAAGAATATCATAAAAATGCAGAGTGGAGAGAGATAAAATGTGGTGTCAAAACTGGGGTGGGGGAGGCTGAAGCACTCTTAAAGCTTTGCAGATATGCATATTCTTAATAAAAAATAAAGTAAGACAAGCTCATTTGAAAGTGAAAAACATAAAGTGAAAAATTAAGAACTCATTTTAGGCCAGAAGGTAAAATATTGAAATAATGTCAGTCGTTGTTATAATCAACACACAATGAATGGTGAAGAAGTGAAAGTGTAGTCAATTTTTATTTTTCTAGATTGAAAAACATCTATAGATGGACAGCAAGGTGAAGAAGGAAGTAGATTTGTCCTACAGAAGAATGGAATAAAAAATCTAGCCAAGAATATATGTGTGAAGGATAATTCTATGAAAATGAACATCAGAACAATTAGGGACCTTGGAGTCCTAGTGGACAATCACTAGCCAGCTGTGTGCATAATCATTATATCCAATCCTGTATAAACAGAGGCATAGAATCAAACTCACATGAAGTATTAGTACCACTTTATAAAACCCCAGTGAGGCCACACCTGGAATACTGCAGCCAATTTTGGTCACCATACTACAAAAACGGCGTTGAGACCTTGGAAAAAGTACAGAGGAGAGCAACTAAAATGATCCAAGGCTTGGAGACTAAAACATAGGAAGAACGGCTGCAGGACTTGGATTTGGCTAGTCTAGCGAAAAGAAGGATTAGGAGGGACATGATAGCAGGATTCCAGTATTTGAGGGGCTGCCACCAAGAAGAGGGGAGTCAATCTGTTCTCCAAAGCACCTGGAGGCAGGACAAGAATCAACAGATGGAAACTACTCAAGGAGAGAAGCAACCTGGAATTAAGGAGAAACTGCCTAACAGTGAGGACAATTAACCAGTGGAACAGAAGTTGCCTCCAGAAATCTTGGGCACTCCATCACTGGAGGT